>NC_133487.1:4801097-4921153 GCF_025370935.1 Choristoneura fumiferana | reverse complement strand
TTTGTATGAAATAACGTCAACATACAAGTATGTGCTGTAAGTTTACAGCTACACTTATATACATGGAATAGATTTTTTTTTATATTTCCAAGAATATTTTTTTATAATTATTCACGATTTGTAAATTTATATTATTATTGCTATAATACCTTTTATTTTACCATTACTTTTAATTGACTTCTAATTTGCCATTTTTTTGACTTCAAATATTTTATAATCCATTAATGTAATGTTTCATTTTTGCCTCATTCCTAGGTAGGTATTCATCTGATAATCCTTAGTAATATTATACATACGAAACTGTCTGTCTGTCTGTTACCTCTTCACGCTTAAACCGCTGAACCTATTTAGATGAACTTATTTAGTATGGAGATAGTTTGGTTTGATAGTTTAATTTTATGTAATAGTTCCAGTATGAAGCAATCTATGATCAAACATTCTCCCCTTTCATAGAATGCCGACATTAAAAATATTTTACACTATGATGTCAATTGTAGAGCATTAGAACCCATTACCTTCTACGGCGGTCTCGAGTAAAAGGATTAAAGGACGTAACGGTTAACGAGCCTAGGCCTAGCACGATCGTAGACAAGGCTGAGGCCGTATGGTCTAACGCGCGTGCACTCGTGATCACATTCACCATCTCTTTTTACCCACATCCTATACCGTGTGACAGAAAAACGTAGTGAAAACGATAGTGATTCCGAGTGCATTAACCTACACATTCTCTGGCTATGGCGTGCAGTGAGGGTAGTTGGCGCTAGTAGTGCTCTGGCCTGGTGCTGGTTCCTACCCTCACTGCAAGTCAATGTCTCTGATGTCTCTTTCCTACCAGTAAGCCTGTGCGAAAAGGATGAAAGTTATGTCCTTGACAAACGCTCATTTACTCGAAATAATTCAGGAAAATTGGATAGTTTCCGCCAGGTAGCGATAAATTCTGCGTAGACGGAGTCGCTGGTAACAGCTAGCAAAGTTATAAAAAAGCGATAGTAAGTATGCTAGGGCCATAGGGATGCGCATGCGATCCCGCTGATATGTTAATGCGCGCACAGGTGGTCTTAGATGAGGGCGGGATAGTACAAATAATTCACATACATAATATACTCACATAAAGTCGCTGGAGAAGGAAAATGATGGAGAAAACGTTGAAAACCTTCTGAGAAACGATTGAAAACCGACTTACATCGACACTCCATACCATATATATAAACACGGGTTATTAAATCTGTTCATTTAAAAAAAAAAACTTGTTTTTATAACTATAAATATGATATTGTTTAATGCACAAGAGACTTATGGAGTCATTAGCGAGTGCAGGTGTAAATTTGAGTGCGTTAAACCAATTTTCACCACGTGTCTTAACTTGTCACCATAAAAATACACGGTTTTAAAAACAAAATGTATAAAGGCCGAGATGATGATGATGAACCTAGTGGTTTGACCTATGTCCTGTCAAAAAGAGGGTCGTGGGGTTCAAATCGGGGCTCATCTATGAACTTTTACTGAAACCTGCATATATCTATGAAGCAATTCAGTTTCGTGTGTGAAGTTTTCAGTCCACTCTCAGCTCGCATGGGACTTCAGAAGGCCCGTGCCCAACGGTGGCTTGTGTATAGTTACTGTATAAGTCAGAGATACGTACTAAGAAGCGAGTCAAAATCGCTTCGAACATTCGTCTCAAACTATACCAGAAAACTACAAAAAGTACTAACGTGAATAGTTACTTACCTGGAAGTAAACGTGATTGATTATATTTAGTCGCCTTACAGAATATAATACACTCAATTGTATGTTTTGACAGCACTTTTTATCCCCTAAATAAAGAATGACGAGTTGAAAACACAGTTTACGGTAAACGAAAGCAATCGTATGGTGGTGAAATCACCACTAAAGTGTGCAACGAACGACTTGATAACGATACGGCATCGTTATTGCCTTAACATGACAGTTGCACGTTAATATTAGCATACATATTTGAGAAGCGGGCCTTTTGAAAGACTTCTTACTACTACGACATCAGTTGAATATAAACTTTATGGATTTGTATCTAGAGACTAAAATAAAAAATATATTGTTATTGAAGTAAGTTCTTCGGATAAGGCGGTTTTAAAGCATGAATGCATGGTGGTCTTGGTAAATTCACGTATAATAAAAACAGCGTCATTGCGAGTCGATTTCTTGGAAAATAAAAGACGATATTTAGAGAATTAAAAATTAATTCAGTCTAAAATCTTGTACAAATTATCTCAGTAGGAGAAAAAAGAAGTGACATTAATTGTTTATAACGAAAAATGAATAACAAATTTGAAATTGCCCATTGCACTATTCCGTCACTAGTTCCACCATAAGGTTTCTCGCGTATCAAGATATTAGCTAAACAGGTTTCCGGTGCAATTCTCAAAACCTAAATCCGTTGGAACCGTTATGTGCTAGCCTTCTCATACTCAGTCAAATGGAAGTTCAAAGTTGGCCAACACATTGGGTTTTTAGATGCTTCATAAACATACGTAAACATAATTTAAACAGTGGTAAATCTATTGTATGGTTCTTGAAAGTCTTTACACGCCATAGGATTTTGCAACATTCAAATTTAAAAAACCGGCCAAGAGCGTAGCGGACACGCCCAGGATAGGGTTCTGTAGCCATTACGAAAAAATCAAATATCATTTTTCTAAGGATTTCGTATTGTGTACTGAATCTTTCAAGTTACCCCACAATGGTTAGTCGAGAAAAAAAAATCACCCCCTCTTTACGTCTATGGGAGGTACGCTAAAAAATTTTTTTTAACTTTTTTTTATTGTACCACTTTGTCGGCGTGACTGATATGTATATTCATGTCAAATTACAGCTTTCTAGTACTAACGGTCTCTGAGCTTACCCGCGGACAGACAGACGGACAGACCTGACGAGTATAAGGGCTCCTAGTTGACTACGGAACCCTAAAAATGGATATCGTGCACCCGTAATCTTTAGGGTCGGATTTGACTGAGTCGTTGCAAGAGAATTCGAGTAAAGATGGATTACTTACCTTTAAAAGGATTGGTTTTCAAGTCTAGGTCTCGATGACATCAATAAGATTAGGAAAATTACGAAAAAAATGAATTATTTGTCAATGTACGTAAGTACATAATTATGTACGAGTGTGCTTTTCATGGGTAGTTCCGGTATATCACCGACTTTACAATGTGCTAGTACGTAAATAATGTTTTATAAATGTTTGCAGGACATTAAGCGTGCTGACGGTTTAACGGCGGTAAAACTAAAGTACCTGTGCTCCACAAAGAGAACACAAACACGAACAGTAAAATCGCAATCAAACCCATGGCGAAAACCACGCGTTGCTCTTTTACAAAGTAAACAAAAAGAACCAATAATATTTCAACCTTACAGCGAGTACATTAAGATCGTTACTGGGATGATTTGTTCACATGGTTGCTGGGTTTTATTGAAATTGTAAAAGTAAGGGTTACTTGTTCAAAAATATATTTTGCAACTTTACACTTGCTAAATACACAGAGGCTTCAGTCATTAGCTTTTGACGCGACGTGACCATAGAATATTATATACAGACAAAGAGTCTTGATAGTCTACGCGACAATGTGGTCGACGCTTTATTGCTTCTGCAAATGGGACAGACGCTGTTAGCGATAAACGTTAGTGTAGACAGGATAGCAGCCCTATAGGTTCCCAGCATGCCTTGCTAGTTGGTATGTATGTACATACATAGCCAAGCACTACACGCTCACCATTGGACAATGGGGACGCTCAATAAAACATAGCTATCTGCGCTTGGGATCTCCTCAGCCTTTCTGGGTCACATGGACAGCTTTCAGTTATTTGCATATACCTGCCCGGTGACTTGCATCTTTAAGATTACGACCGGTGTAATTTATCGAAAATACAAACTGAAATATAAATGCATAGAAAAAGCAGAAAAATAAGACCAGCGCTGGGAATCGAACCCAGGTCCTCGGCATTCCGGGCCGCGTGCTATACCGCTACACCACCGCTGGACAGTGATACAGACACGATTTTCTCCTATGCACCACATATCTCAGCTTGTTTGTTTTCTTATTTAGTCACTTAAGCAGCGACACTAGCGACATCTATGCTGTAGCCCTCATCGAGAAACTTTCAGCACCCCACTGGAACTAACCGCTCACCCGGACAAGAGATGTCGTTATTAAGCAATCAAATTAAGATTGCTTTTTTGGAATCTTTTTTGTATTTTTTATTTCAATTCCAAATTTTTTGTTACTTTTATGGTCACCCGTAAAACCCATATCGAAAATGTAATACTTAATAATGAAAATGTAATGTGTAATGTATATGGAAATGTAATGTGGTGTAATATAGTTTTGTAGTGTCTAAGGATCTCAACATAAGCAAATGGAACGTGAGCGCCAGAAGCATGCACAGTCACACACAGCACCACAGCAGTTCAAAAAACCGGTCAAGTCGTGTCAGGACACTTACAGTGCAGGGTTCCGTACTAATGTGCGGCAAATATTCAACATTACATTTTGATCAACTATTACTCCTTAACTTGTAAAGTCTACTAAGCTGTGATAGATTATCTTTTCTTAAATACATGTTTCGAAAAACTCAGAGGAATTCATGTGCGGAATTAATCCGCACTGGGCCCGCGTGGGAACTAAGGCCCAAGCCCTCTTGTTCTGAGAGGAGGTCTGTGCCCAGCAGTGGGACGTATATAGGCTGAGATGATGATGAATTTCATGTTTGTTTTTTTTAGATTTTTCAGGATAACGATTTAGCTTGTGGAGCAAACAGATATCTCGAGTACTGCCTTTTCGCAACGTAACGTTTGGCAACCTGTTTCATTTCGCAACTTTTCATTTCGCAAACTCTAATACTGTAAATATTTCAGGATTTATTTCAGGGCCATCGTGTAGAACCCTTTAGGTTAGGTTAGGTTAGTTTTATAAAAATCCTGAAATATTTACAGTTTCAGAAATATTAAACAGTTGGGAAATGAAAAGTTGCGAAATGAATTTGCCAAACGTTATTCGCCGAAACATTAGTACACCCCAGATAATCTAAATCGAAAAACGTATCCCAAGAAATACCTATCCCAAGGATAGCCTTACTTAAACTACTATCACTAGGTACAATACAATACAATACAAATATTCTTTATTGCACACCACCAATCAGTACAAAAAACTTATAATATATATAAACACTACCATTTTTGCACTTTATTGGCGCAGCTAACTACTTAAGCAAAATTACAGCTTTCTAGTACTTTAGTCTTTAACCGAAGCCACAGAGGGACGGCCGGACATGGACAAACTTTAATAGGGTTCCTTGTAGGTCTACGGAATCCTAACATCGTGTGTCAGTAATTTTACCGACTGTCTTATTCATCCTGCTAGAACACAGCAACGACTAAAATGGCGGTAGGGATCCGGAAGGAAAGGACCTTGCACTAACCACTCGTAAAGCTTGTAAAACTTCTTCTATTTGTTGGGCTTGCTTACTGTTTGTTGAGAAAGGAGAATTGACGTGCAGTGAAAAACAGTCACATTGTCATACTACAAGGACGATGAAGTGTGAGTGAATTCCACCTACTGAAGCCTAATACAATACTAACACATCAATGAAATGCATCCCTAATACTCTACTAGGAATGAAAAATGCTATGCTGGTCACCATGTTTAGTAAACAAATAAAAACAATACCATTAAGATTATACATATCGAACCTCTCTAGACAGTAATGCCATTGTGAACCGGATGTCACGTAGGATTATAAAAAAAATAATCCCAAGAAACAAGTATTGAAACACGACAAAGAAATGAACGGTTAGATAAAGATAATGGCTTTGAGAAAATAATTCATGTGAAAATGAAGCTGTAGATATTATAATAGATGATAGATGACAGATATATAAATTAAACCATATAAGTACGACTAGATCTTAAACTACTAGGTTTAAGTACCGTTGATAACCAGTTCCTTATCACGAGCGGGGTTGAGACGCCAATTATCAAACATTTAGGTACCAAGTCGTGACCAAATGAAATCCGCCACCAGTGGCTGGCCTTGGACTATATACATGCACCTTTGTGTGCTCCAACAACTCCAACAAAGGTCAATTGGAAAGCCACTTTACAACTATTGTTCTGCAAAACGTTCATTAGATGCGTTGCTACAGATCTAAATCTCTCGGTAATGGAGGGTTTAATGGTAGCGTATCGATTATGGTCACTAATAGATCGATAGTATTTCGCAAGAAATTTATTGGTTTTAAAATTGTTGCAAGACAAGCGGTTCAATCTGCTTTCACAATATACATCTTAGATATGGTCAGCCACAGAATGGTAGTCAAAAATCGCCTGGAACAATTGGCATTAAGCGCCAAGGTCAAGTGCAGTCAGCTCGACAAACTACGTTAGTTACACTGTTCAGACACATCAGTTGGAATTGCGGAATCAATGAAGACGTCGGATTAAATAATAAATTTAAATGTAACTGACCACGGTGGATCGGATACACCTACCGTGAAACCGTTGGCCGTCTCAATCGCCTCACTCAGCCGGTCCTATTTATGTTAATCACTTGAAATAACTAAGACCAAAACCGCGCTCCTTCTAATATCCATATCGAAGTATCAAACTAGTGATTTGTGGGCAACGGAAGAGCGATGCGCTCGAAATTTGGGCTTTTAATTTTCGGACGCGAGGTCAATCGGTTGCCCATAAAATTTTCTCGCCCATTAAGATTGGTTATCGCTGCCGTGGGCGAAATAGGTGCGAAGTCTCGATCGACATTAACTTTTATTTCATTCTACTTGTCTATCGTATTGTCTATTAAACTGACCATGACCCTTTATGGTTAATTTATCAGTTATCCCACGCTAATATATTCATTAAGGTAGTTGAAAGCTTCCAACCAATTGCTTGAACGATGGTTCATTGTCTTTTTCTCCTTATTGCTTCACGGAGCAGTCATTAATTTATTTGTAATCGGTAACATCAGTCAACCGTCAAGCGGGAACACTCCCACGCCATCTTGGCGCAAACACTGATCGATGCGGTCTACTACTAATACCCAACATCATGTGAAAATTGTACATACACAAAAGGGTCATTTGCACGAATAGGAAAGGAAACCTACGCGCTTATTGTTGCAGGATTCAGACCAATTACAAAGTTTTAAGAGATGATCACAATTATCAGTTCACCACCAACATTTTAAGTGTTTCCAAAGATAGTGTTAAACTTTACAAAAAGCTAGCAGGGGAGTTTTGGACATAAAGTCATGGCTTATGAGGTATGTACGTTATAATTTTATAAGGCGCTGCGCCAGTGATATTTGCAAGTAGAGGCAGGCCACATTTAAGGTAATTGGTTAGGTACTCTCATTTTTTTCCCTTATGAATAATAATTCTATAAGGTGTTTGCTATACCATTACAAAAGCCAAGGTTATTTCTAATGGCTCATAAAACGATCTGCTCTAATTGTAAACCGCGTTCATTACGCGTCAGGCTTTTTGCTCAGGAGTTCTTGTCCAAATTTGTTTTTTTCGCTTCCGTGTAATTATATCTAGCCGTCATGGCAGATGTAAGTGAGACTGATTCTGCGTGTCAAAGGCAAGACTTCGGCATAATCAAAGTTTAAATTTTGTTATTTTGTATTAGATATTCTATTAGATCACTTCTATCAAAGAAATAAATGATTCCAAACCTGTGGTACACTTGCGCAAATATACCATCTCAGTTTCCTTAAGTTTAGTCACTGTATTGATTTAATAAAGCTTCCTTATAAAAAATTACTTAGTTTAGTAACATTTTTTGTTTCAGAATCTACCTTTCGCAATTTGGTATCAAATTGTGTTTTTTATATAAATCACGGAAGTCATCATTATAATAAATAGTGAATAAAAATATTGCAATTGCGGCACAATGATGTGATGACAGGTAAAGGGGCCTCACGGCCTCGTGCAAGCGGGAACCGTGACCAAAGGACACAGAGCCGAAAAAAACACAACAAATGCAAGACAATGTCATTGAAGAATAAGAATACATTCATAGGAAAGAGAACCGTTCGAGTCATTAGTTATAGTAAGCACGGCCCCGGTTGAAACAGTTCTAAATCTATACAATAAATACAATTGAAGAAAAATACTTACTTTTGAAATGTTGGCTCGATTCGCAGGGAATTGAGGACAAGACAAGAGTGATGGTTATATACTTTCGCAAGGATTTCGAAACCGTTTAGTGCCATTAAGATTTACGATGTCTTAATCCCTTCTTTAGAGAATAATCCAATAAAATATTGACGTGCTGTTAATACATATTGACTGCTGTAAAAAGCTATATTAGCTAAGATTTATTTTTATTTGTTTGTTATAGATTCCTTCGTTCACTGTTATCAAATAAGGTCTTTTATCCAATAGTTAAATTGCAATTTTTATTTGGATTTCGTTCCATAGTCTCCAACTGCTAAATTTGATGTACTCGTAATTATTGTTCCCAATCCGCACTGGGCCCGCGTGGGAACTATGGCCCAAGCCCTCTTGTTTGAGAGGAGGCCTGTGCCCAGCAGTGGGACGTATATAGGCTGGGATGATGATGATGATTATTGTTGGTCCAGAACCAAAATCAATGGCATTACGTCTTTCCTCACATACTATTCGATCATCTAAATTGTTTTTTCACTGATGCGCCATTACGAAATACTTAATGGACCCACATCCAAGCATCCTGAGCCCAGACAATAGAGAATAGACCTTTGTGGAATGACTCACCATTTTGCAACAGCCGTTTTGTCATACGTAATTAAATCTTGGCTAACCTGTCACCCCGTTTGAGATATAAATCTGAATAAGGGATACACTGATGAAACATGAGAAGTTTGACATGGTGGAACGAATTCAGCGAATTTTAGAATAAGGTTTCAATAGAATAAGAATTGTTTGCAAATTCAAGGTGAAGATACTAAGCTTATTCTAAAAGTTCACGCGAGGATGAAAACTTCTGTTTTGCGTTACCTCAACATATTTTAAATGGTTTATGTTATACGAGTATAACTTAAGTTGTTGTTTCTTTAAAAAATAACTTAAGTTCATGTGATTTTTCAATGCTCTAGATGTAATTTGTGATTTGAGTCTGATTTGTGTTTTTATGTTGCTGCAAAACAATCAAGGAGCTCGCCAGATCGGAATCATTAACTAGTACTTAACCTTGGGATCCTTTCGACTGCCATAATCTTATAAGCCATAATGTAATGTTTGCCATAATTATTGTTAGTCATAAAAAATTTTCCCGCTGACGGTACGTTTTTCATATTTTTTTAAATGGTCACCTGTAGAACTCTATAGGTTAGGTTAGGTTTGTTTTATAACAATTCTGAAAAATAAATGGTTTCAGAGAGAAAAAGAGTTATGTCAAACATTACATTATGACAAACAATACATTATGACTAACAATTTTCTACCAGTGGATATAGACCCACTTAACCTTATTAGCTTGTACAGAAGCCTACTCCATACTTATTTGTGGAAGCGTAATTGATGTACGAAAAAGTAGACGTTACAGTACATTTGAGCGCCATTGGTTTCCTGCCAATTCTGGGTAGTTACGGAGCCCTAAATGGCTCGTGAATGGGTCTCAGACGAAGGCTGGATCGCATGAGTCACCGTCGTTGATGGCGTCATCGAATTCGAGACTTTTGTTAGACGGGGCATGGTGGCAGGTTCGAGGAGCGGAATTTATAACGATTACGCTACAGTTTCAAAAGCTGAGAATAGGTCTAAACTTATATAATACTTAGAAATTTTCTGGACATTGAGAAAGTTTTTCTTAGTGATTCTAACAAGTGTTTCCTTAATTTCCTATAGTTCAGGCCATCGTGGCTTCTGGCAATTTATCTGTTACCTCTTCACGCTTTAACCGCAAAACTGCTTCAGATGAAATTTTCGTATGGAGATAGTTTAAGATCCTGGCCGGAAATATTATAGTTCCCGCGGGATAGCGATAAAAGAATTC
Source organism: Choristoneura fumiferana (assembly GCF_025370935.1). Lineage (NCBI taxonomy): Eukaryota > Metazoa > Arthropoda > Insecta > Lepidoptera > Tortricidae > Choristoneura > Choristoneura fumiferana. Next base: position 4,911,140 of record NC_133487.1, on the reverse strand, counting down.
TTGGCAGACGAAGTTGTGGGCATAAGCTAGATCAAAATTTAGAATTTCAAATGGCCGTATAACTCGGCTGGACCTAGGACTATCCTTCTAAATTAATGGAACTTGCATAAGCATCAGCATTTCAATATCAGAAATTCGAGTACATTAATCTGTTTTTTGTATTCATTTCTATCTATTTACAGTAATATCATTGCACTCGGTCATTCCGTCAAACAGCGGGTCCCTATCGGTGACATATTCAAAAACATTTGAACCTCAAGGAAGCATTTCACAAAGTTATATGTATCATAAAATCAGGAATCCACCTTCAAAGATATGACAGTCGTAACATGTCGTTAATGTTTAAATCATTTGACGATAAGGCATTGACTTTTGAGACTGAATGCATTATGTGTATGACAGTAAAAGTGGGTTAATTATGGCATTAATCTAGAATAAATTAACTGACACTGTATAACAGGAATTTTGAAACTGGGATGATGCATCGTTGACATAGTTGAAAACTATGCTGGAGATTAAAAATAAAGCCAGTGAGTGGAGGAGTTTCACAGTGATAGGTACAATCGACCAAGACGTTTCTTCTATGACACTCAAGGTTCTTCTGTCATTTATATAGCTACGGCTTGAAAAATCAAGTCTATTTTTACTTGCTGTTTTTTTCTGAGCCATCATAAAAATGGTATCTAAAATCTAACTCAATTACCTGGTCGATTATTTCTAATCAAAAGAAAATAAAATTGGTCTTAATGCAGATGAAATTAACATAAGTAAAGTAATGAAAATAAGCCTTAGGTAATTTTGATTTAACGCAGCTTTTGAACAACTTGAGACTGACAAAGATGAAAATATCAGCGAAACAAAAAATATTGAGTAAGATATAACCAGGATAATAAATAAAATAGGATCCCGGACGCAACTGAGAGCATCTTGCAGCCCTAAATCCCACGAGAGTGACGAAACAAACCAGATAAGCAAGAAGTGGGGCACGCACGATGCACCAAGCCATCCCAAAATGTTTACGATCATACAATAGCCGTTTATCTTACGTTTCGCAACTTCGGCCATTGGCTATTCTTTTGTTAATCGTGATCACATAAGTGTGTTTACGACTTTTCCAAAGGGCTTTAAGTGGCGTGTTGGTGCCAATACGTGTCAATTGTCTCTGAAGCTTTAATATTGCTGGTGTTAACCGTCTCATATTTACTAGCTTTATTACTTAATATTTACCAAGTCTTTAGAGCTTGGAGAATTAAGGTGATATATCTGACTAGGAGAATAAAAGAGGAAACCAAACCATAAAATTCGAAACTATCGTGACAAGTGGTGACCTTACCGCGCCTATTTACACTTGGCAGTTTCTTTCTTCTCTTAATATTAAAATAATAACCCAAGTGAAAGTAACCAATGAGCTTTCAAACAGCGAATAATGAGGGGTATCGCACACATAATCACAATTTAGTACGGTGAAAGTTTCTAATACAATGTTAAGTTCATTAATCAGATGTACAACGTTGTACATACTTTCTGTTTTACGACGCCGAATGAGATGTCCGATTGCTTTTAACGTATCTTGTTTGTGATTTGTAACTACATATGTGCTATTTTGTCCAGTGAAGCATATAATTATCACCGGCTGAATAATGGGCTGTAAGTGAAATGTACGAGGGAGGGCAAAATACTCAGAAATATTTACTGTCAATAATGCAGACAGTACCTATTTGTTGTTTTGAATGGTTATAGGTTAACGTCTTCCTTGTACCACTAATATTTGTTTTCAATATTAGCACACGTTCAACTTCCCTTATTTATTTCTTAGTGGTCTTGGGGTTAGGAACTCTTTGTATAAAAATAGTCATAGGAATCTATTTAGTTTTCAATAAGTTGTTAACCGATATGTTTTAATGAAAACATTTCTTATCATAAATCAATATTGGATACGGTAACAGTTTACGAAGCTACGTTTACTTAAGTAGTAACGTGTGAGTGCGATTATGATATTATTTTCATTTCTTATCATATATTTTTTACCACAGTGATAAGAGTTAACGACAAATATCAATTCATTTAAAGATCCAAAGAGTCGAATTGAGAAATAAAATGGCCTCAAAATATTATTTGTGGTAAATTCTAAATCCCTAAAAAACGTTTTCTTAGCTTGCACCGAATAAGAGTACAACTATACTTGAGCTAACCCGCGTTGCTACAAACCAAAACACGGTTTAAAAATAGCTCCACCGTCAATGGAAGTTCGTTGCTTTGCTTTGTAAACAAGGATGGCCGTTAACTGGGTGCAGCTTGGAGCACCAGTGCTGCCAATCGGTGGGTAATTTAATTACCCGTAAATAGGGTAAATTAAAGGTATTATGGACTGGATGGATGGAAAGATTACAACGGCGAGCAAATTACTTCTTTATTTAAGAATTTTGTTAGACATGTGTAAAGTGGAGGGCGTTGCTTTATTTCAATCTGCTTATGAAATGTTAAGATTACTGTAGTAGTGAATATTTTTGTTTTTGGATGGATTTTGGAGAGTGAGAGAAGCGTAAGTTAGGTAGACAGTTACTTAGCGTACACAACTTTTGTCGGGCTGTCATCAGTGTTGTCATGTGAAATAATTAAGACAACCATCTGGGAATCATGTTATTATGGTGCTAACGCTACTGGTAGGTACAAAGTTATCGATATATTTCACACGATAATACAAGCTGAAACATGGAAGCACAGAAAAACCAGAAAAATATACCAGCGCTGGGAATCGAACCCAGGTCCAGTGCAATCCGTGCTGCGTGCTATTCCCCTACACCACCACTGGACACCACTGGACTGGACTCCGGACTGGTTCGATTCCCAGCGCTGGTCTATTTTTCTGTTTTTTGTGCATCCATGTTTCAGCTTCTGTTTTCGTGCGAAATATATAGATTTCACGAGATGACCGTAAAAGTAACAACAATTTGGAGTTGAAATAAAAAATACAAAAAAACTCCAAAAAGTAATCTTAAAGTTATCGATGTTTTAAACAATGTGTTTCATGAAGCTGAATCAAAAACTTCTATGTAAGTTTTTTTTCAGTTACTGTGAAAATGTAGGTAACTTGAATGTTGATATAGGGTAAATAGGCGACTGGTTTCTGGCATCACTACGTAGTACCTTGCCCCCGTAATGGCCCGAGTAAACAGCCGAAACTCGTGGTGTTAACCAAAAAGCTGGTATACACTTACCATCGTTTAACTTTCGATGACTGACAAAAAATAAAAAAACATGCGGCACGAGAACGATTTGACTGGGTAAAAGTGAGTGGAGAGGTTAGACTAGTAAAAATAATGTTAGGTAACAATTGATACAGTTTGGTATTAAAGGTTAACTTTCGTTATTTGTGTCTACTTAGAAGAAACTTATATTATTATTATTATTATTTAGAAGCCTGTAGAGGTGTCCCACTGCTGGGCAAAGGCCCACATGACATGGCCTGCCCAGTCCCATTTCAGCCTGGCAGTCTTGGCACCCACATCAGCAATGCGTGTTTTGGAGCGCAATATAGTGTTCCGGATCCGGTCAACCCGTTTCACTCCCAACATACTGCGCCCCATTGCTCTCTGGCAAACCTTCAATTTGGATTTGGTTTAGAAGAAACTTAATACAATTTATTTATTTATTATTTTAGTAACATAGTTTTAGTGCTAGTTCTAGTCTTAGTTTTAGGTGGTACTTATGGAGCCAAAATAAACCTTTCTTTGTTTCTTTTCTTTCTTTTAGATATGCTACAAATTATTATTTACGACAACTCTGAGGCCTTCGAGTATTAATGTAAAACTATAAGACCTGGATGGATTCTATGACCCCTTGAATGAGGTGGTGGTAGGCCAAGATTAGACCAAAATAATTATATACACGTAATACCAACTGTTCATCAAAGTCTCTAAAGCGATACCAATCTGAAATTTCACTTTTTGTGTTATAAATTATAAACGAATGCTTGACATAAACGATACATTATTATCCATTTTTAATAGCATTTTTATTTGTAATCGTGCAATAGGAAATATGCATGGAACACATACTTAATATTGTCTTAACGTGACACAAAAATGGAAAATAAAACGAATGACGTAAATATCATCAGTATCTGTTGAAAAATAAAGAAGATACTAATTTAATAAATTTTGCATTCCATCTCGTTCTAGAAAAATAAATTTAATATAAATGGCATTATGGTCTTTCTATGATCGTCGTGTTATGTGACGTCATAGTTCATATCGGAAGTGTATGTTATTTATATGCGTTTATGGAAGAATGGACGATTTAAATTATCAATTAAGAAAGAAAGAAAATACATTTATTCACAACACAAGACAACAATATTATTGGATACAAATAGACAACACGAAGGTATGTATGTGTCATTGCGATTGTGAATCGGACCCTGACTCAAATTAAACAGAATACTTACTAATTTAAATTGTCCATTCTTCCACAAATTCCGTTTATCACTTTCCTATATGCGAATAGGTAAGTTGGTTCATCATTTGTAATATTCATTTAAAATAACCCCTGAACACACGATTGACTCGTTTCTAGACTGTATGGCACGTGGATGGGAACTGCCCCATATATTAACGAGTGTCAGCAAATCCCCTCGCATGGCTTCACTCGTATTAAAAGGTCACACCTGCGCCTAACACCGTCATTTAAGTCCCATATCCATGTCAAACTCATATATTCGCCGTCGATTTGGCGCTAATCACATTAGCAAAGAATTAGCGAAACTTGAGCATTCACTGTCGAATATTTCGCAGGTATTTCAAATGGTCTTATTTAATTAGTTAATTATCTAATTAATTTGCTTTATTGCAGTTTGAATTTGGATTAAATGGCGTAATAAAAACAAAGTAGTGTTTGAAATCATGTGTGACATCGTTAATTAGTTCTGAGAAATAACATGCAATTGGTATGTTGCGTGTATTCAATATTTAATTGCCTTACCGTAGAAATGGCAAAAATTGTTTAAGACCGTTTAAAATTATTAGCATTTAAATAAGGAGAATATCTCTCTCTCTCTTGCTTTTATACTTTGTCACATAGATTCTCCAATATTTTTAACAACAAGCTAATGGGGGAAAAAAGTTTGTTTTAACATTATTGTCTGTGTATGAACAAGAGAAACACAAAAATGCATATCTAATTCGTGAAATAAATTCTTAATCTGTATAAAGTAGGAGGAACGTTCAATCTAAGAAACCAGTACCAGAAAGTGTTATAAGCAGCTTACTAAAGAGTTAAACATCGCTTTATTGCTTTCATTTCATTCGGAGCCACTATTCAAATATCCAGCGTTTCAACCTCAATTCTTATTCGCAAAAATAACAGAAATAATTTCCCTGTGTTTACATTTAAAAAAATTAACAACCAACTATGCTAAGGTCCCTTTAAATTACTTGGCAAAAACTAAATGCCAGGGTAAAATGTCGTGCACTCACCTCATGGTACATCGAAGTCATCTTGACACCACAATGTTTTGTTTTAAGTTTTTGGTTCACGAAAACTAAACACACATTTCACTCTCGAACGATAAAGGTAACCTATGAATAAGTGGCACTCGAAAAAATGGAACTGTCAAACTTCCCGCCAAACTTCGTGTGAAAAAAATAAAAAGGCAAGGGTAAATGTTTACGCAGCCGGCTTGGGAGCGTGTGTCGCGGCCCGTGTTTAGGAGCGGCACTGAGCAAGTTAAACTCTGAGCGACGGGCGACCGGCGAACGGCTGAATGGTTGTGCTCAGCTGCTCAACTGTACTCAATGAACCACCAGGGCGGAGGTCACCTCTCTTCTTGACCTGGCCCTTTTACTAAGCAATAATTAACAGATATAGGTGGGCCAATCAACTATTTTACCGACACAAAATTGCCTCTGGCGTTACCAAAAAATCGTACTTCCAACAAGATATTTAACGGTATGTATTCATGTACACCATCTATTAAAATACAGAAAAAATGTTTACTTACAAAAATATGCAATTGTTTGAAAAATGTCGAGAACAGATTAATGTCGGCAAAAAAATTGATTGACCCAGGTGCCTAATTTAAGAGAGAGATGTAGTTGTACCTAAAATTAATTTCTGTCGAATCAGAACAAAACTTTTATTTAGGTTCCCACATAATCTTTACGAGACTCCTTTAATTTTGCACAGAAAAGGTTTTGTATTGAGAAAATGTATAGCTACCTAACTATGGAAATCAACTGACCCTCGCCATTAACGCTTCAACGTTTTACTATCGCGACGCGTAAGTAATCATAATCATACTATCTATACCTACTGTAACAATAAATCTGATTTGAATAGATTTAATTGACGTAAGTGGTTTAAATTAAATGACGTTTACTGGGCCCATTTAATTACTTTATTTACTGTAATTATTGTTAAAGTTTTACGTAGGTAATATAATATCTGCTTTACGATATCATCTACTCGTAATCCCCTTATTCTGTCGTTCATTTCAATAATTTACTGGTTCAAAATTAGGGTATGAGTAGAAAAATTACGCCGCGCGGAGACGTCCGATTATTTTTTATCAATATCAAGCATCGGAGTTCGTCGACAGTGATCAACTTATTTGTCATAAAACCGGTATCTCAGACGGTCTCGTGCAAATCGTGCAATCCTAGCCAACCTGCGATCATTTTAAAAACGATAAATGGTATAAAATATCTGCATTTATTTCATTCTGAAATGAATTTCGAATATCGATCGATCAGCATCCCCAATTATAGTTTTTTTTTATTAAGAATACCACAGATAAGCCCAAAGTGTGTTCTAAACTGATCCGTTATGTTCGTTGAAGTTACGCTAATAAGATTACCTCATGTAACGCATCAGTTGGTTCAACTACGTCCATTGTTTTGTTTCACACTACTACTAAAACCGCAAAGAACCAGTTACCTGTGCCCGCAATATTGGACCTTACAGAAAATATCAAAGGCCTCTCGAATAATCACGTTTTATTACTTCAAATCGCGTATCAATTATGTAAATACTTATTATACGATTATGCTGATTCAGTACTAAATTTGTTCGAATATGAATATTTACATATAAAAGTGCGTATGATATTGGTTTTACATTAAAAATAGCTTTTGATTATCCGACCCGTAACATAAGAATTTTGGCAGATAAGATTACAACCTGTGTCAAAATGACAATATAAAAAAATAACAACGAAGACTTTACGGACAATTAATTTTACGTGAAAAGTGGGTAAAATTTAACGGCCATTGTCGAGTCGATGTCCGTTCTTGACCAGTGCCCTTAGTGTAAGTTTTCGGTTACAAAATACGTATCGATCGCGTTCGCGTTTTAATCTCAATTTGTATGCAAACACGAACAGCGCCTCTAGCGGAACGTTTACGATGTTCGTGTTTCCATACAAAATGAGATTTTAACGCGAACGCGATCGAGACGTATTTTGTAACCGAAAACTTACACTAAGGGTACAGCTGAATGTCAGAAACAGATTGTCAGCGACCTGCTACCAGCGAGTACTCGGCTATTTTGGCCATATAGCTCGAAGGGAGTCAGACAACCTCGAGAAACTGATAGTGCTAGGCAAAATAGAGGGGAAAAGGACCAAAGGACGGTCACCTACCCATTAATAGACTGGAAACCCCTGCTCCATCCTAAAATCCAACACTTACTTTAATAACTTTCTTACAAGGTATACTAAACTCACAATAATAAAACGAAAGCCAATGTTCTCAAAACAACCCGGAAGAGTTTCATATTCATTCGTGCACTTACAACAATCGTATTTAACTTGCCTGCAATGTTCCCACAGGGTATAAAGGGCCCGCCGGCCATTGCCGATGTCCTAGCCACATAAATAGTATGACGACGCTAGCCAACTGAATTTGAGATTGGAATCTTGATGGATAAGACGATAATGACGGCGCCGGGTAGTGCAGTGCCGCGTGATTTTTAACTGCGGAACTGGCTGGATATTTAAAAAAAAATGATGCGTATATAATATTGGGGTAGGCTAATTTTTAAAAAAGAACTGGCAGGTTGCAAATGCACAAATATTTTTTCCTTAAAGTTTTTAACTGAAGGCGAATAAATGGCAAAGCTTCTCAGAGGAAATAGAACGGTAGGTACCTATAGAGAGGTAGAGTCCAAGTGTATACGTATGTATTTTTTATGTTAGATCATAGATAGTGCGTGATAGATCACGCAAAACTTTTTACAGAAAAGTCTGATTTTGATATTTTTTTATTGATACGTATATACCTACCTACTAAAAGTTAGCCCCCTTTTACTACCAAAAACAACTGTTTGACGGTTGTAATCCCTGTTAAGAGTTATTAATTCATAATATGAAAAGATGAAATGTGCCTAAAGTAACGCCTATGTGACAATTAATAATGTGTCATATACAGTAACACCCGGAAAAGGAGTAAAAAAACCGATACGTAGTATCATTATTTCAGCTGCCGTTTACAGCAAGCCCTATATAGTACAGCCACAAAGGCCTTCAAATCCCATCAAAAGCTTCCTCAAAAGGCAATCACATTTTAAAGCGGTGCGCGTGCGGCGCTTATCGGCACATCTCGGCGCAATATGGCGCCACGACGACGATTCTAAATCACCCGCTTAGAAGAAAAAACAGACATTATCTATGGCAATACATTATTAATGGCCAAGCGGTTTCATTAATGTTTATTGAAACAAGACCGAAGGCTTATCAGTAAGGCTTGTTACAAGACTGGCTAGATATAAATTCTAATGCGAGCGGATGCCATTAAAAACAAAGATGAATCGTTGGAGGCGACGTTCTTTGTTTAAATTATTTATTCATCTACAGCGCCAAAGTGCTTCGGTATATTTTTCGCCATTTCAACCGTTTCAATTGTGGTTTCAGCCATTGTTTGAATCACTTTTTTACCATTTTAATTCTCAATAACGACGGATGAACGAAGGTAATTAAATTCAGTTAAATGAACTACAATGTTAATTTCTATGTAATATAATGTCTTGAAATCTTATAACTAGAATTTCACCTACTTCATTAACTAGTTTTAGAAATTTGGTACGCATATGTACATACATAAACAATATACAAAAAGGCTTATATATAATAATAATTATTTGAACAAAAAATATTTAAATGACTTCGGGCCCTTTTCAGTTAATTAATAGACGATTCGACTCTTTCGATTTGTGTAGGTAATATCATACTTCAACATGTCGAAAACGCCATTGTTACAAAGTTAGCGCGAATACGATCGTTACACTCAGCTAAGACAGTAAAACGGGCGTTTGCAACACTTTATGAACGGTAGATTAAACCGTTATCGTTAACCTTAGTTGCAAAAGGATTTCGTTGCCGCGGTTAGATGACGACATGGGTTCGAATTTTGAAATTTGGAAATTTGGTTACAATACAACCACTGACTCGTTAGTACTGATTTGTATTTACAGTCAAAGGCATACATATCTATACAGCCATCGAATTAAAATATACGTAAACACTAGCCGTATGGTTAGATGCAAAGAGGTGTATAATAAGATATTTTTGATACCATTGAATTGTTTCGCAGGTATGTGCAGCAACGCAAAACTTATGGTGAATCCCACTAATGTTACAAATGCGAAAGTTTGCAAGTCTGTTTGTTTGTTTGTTACCTTTTCAAGACAAAATCGCTGAACCAATTTAGATGAAAATCGGTATACAGATATGTAGTTAGGGAAGGATATAGGATAGTTTTATCCCGGAAAATTACATAGTTCCACCGGGATAGCGATAAACGAATTCTACGCAGATGGAGTCGCGGGCTACAGCTAGTTTGTAATAATAGTATTTTCGCACATGAATTGTTGTAAAAACTGCGAGCAAACTACGAGCCAGACAAGTAATAAGTGTTAAAAGCTAAGGCTACGACGTGTGGCTTGGGATCAGTCCACAAGAGTCGACACACCTACTACAGTGTCTCCGACTTGTTCTTGGTACTTAGCCATAAAAAAATATCATCGTTTTTTGTGAAATCTGGTGTAATTCGATACCAGGTGTAATATTTCAAAGGTTTCAGTTATTACCTGACTTCTTATAATTTGGTTACGCAAAAATTGGTACATTATATATTCAAACTGTACAGTGGCGTGAAAAAATGTTAAACGTGTTTAAAATTACCAATTAGGTAGTTAGTTTTACCAATTGTATTTTTGTTTCTTTTCTTTTGTACAATAAAGAGTTTACATACATACATACATACATAAAGTGTGTACACGATCAAATCTGGCCATGCATGATCTGGTGTTACTTTGCAATGAATGCTAATTTTCAAGCAGCGCTTACAAGTAGCCCTTGTTCAATGTAGGCTCTACATTGTAGAGCCAGATAGCCTTCCCCGCTTCCGCGCCTCTCAAGAGGCCCTATCATGATTTTATTTTGCACTGGAAACTGGGAAATAGCACCCCTTTCCATCTGGGGCCTAGAGCCACAAAACAGATAGGTACAGAAATCAATCTACATACATCGTGCGCTCGAGGAACGCACACATAGACACTGTTCACTGACACGATATCTCGGACTGGTTGGGACCAGTGCGAGCTCGAGTGCCATCCATCCGCTTGATAAACGCGTCTGTGAACTTTTTTGTGCAATAACATGAGAATGCGAATTTATTATACTTATACTATTGCTGATACTATTATACTATTTACTTGCTGATATTCTCACAGGATCGGGATGAAGACACATAAGGCTAAGTTCAGATGAACGCACGGTGACGCGCGGTCATTAGAACAACAGCATTGATTTGTTACAATCTTAAACCGCTCGCCGATCGAGCTAAGTTTCTCTGTTGTCATTGGCTAATATCCTCGTCACCATCAATAAAAAAAAAGTTTCTGTTTCTCCTAAGTGGCTACCACTCTTGACAGAGTGGTCGTGATCGTCGTGAGGATCAGTAGTGACCTTCACGACGACTTCCTTGGGAAAAGGGTGGTGATTTCCCCTAGCCTTACAACAGCTATTAATATACTAGGCAGCAAATCTGGCCCTCAAATGTGCAGTAGTAGGTAATTTTGAATTTAGAGTGGGCCAAATTTTGTGCCGCTGACTGTATAATAAAACTGTTGTTTTGTTAGTACCAGTATTTATTCGCAACTGTACCTCACACGTGCCCGTCACTGCGGGGTTTCGGCGTCCGGCACCGGTCCGGTTTACACCCGCACTTTCTAAGATCAGCTCAGCTGGCAGCCGTAGAAGCGCTAATGGCTCGCCGGCCACACCTGCGTGTTCATCACGAGACGGTAGAGACGAGAGCAAAGAAGAGGAGATGGGTCAGGCCAGGCGCCAGCTCCCCTCTACCCTCCCCTGGCTGGGGGCTGGGGGTTGCAACAATTTTTGCCTACTTATTTACTGACTCTACCAGTTTTGCCAACTTAGCGACTTTCGGTTTCGGGGCTACTTTAGCGACATCTTTTAGAGAGTCATTATTTATTTATTATACATTTATGTCATGTTCATTTATGTTCATATTTTTTCACACATCTAGCGTCATTTTGAGCCGATTTAACGAAAATTTAAGACGAAGAAAGCAGAAATTTAAATTTCAAAAAATTTAAAAAGTTCTAGCACTTCCACAGAATAGATAATAAGTAGTACAAGTAACTTCTAAGAAAATAAATTGGCAACACAGCAGCCTTAACATGATGTCTAATTTTTCTATCGGACAGTGTCTTAGTTGGTCTGTAATGTAATTGTTAAATCGTGACTCAATGTCACGAAAACAAGTCTGTTGTTTTCGTGCAGTTGACAACTTTTCTAAATGATGTGATATACTGACGATATTGTTTGAAGCTTTCGCGATTTTCACTCATTACTACCTATTACTATTACTTCCTCCCGGAATTTAATAGCTTCATAAAATATATGTAGGTATATAAAAATAATTATTATTTGCGTCAAGTAAATAAATAAACAGATTTTACTTATTGCCACATAATTCTATGTCATTCAAGAGAAATACCCAATAGAATTGGATTCCTTTAATTTTTGTATACATAAATTTTTATCGTGTGAACGTAGAAACTATTTTTTTTTTCCACAGCTTTGAGCTTTTGAGACGTTGGTAGGCCTCCCAGTTAGGTGGACTGACTAGTTGCGGGCAACCGATGTGGTGTTCTAATGGGAAGGTGTTTGTTCAACTGAGGACGTCTTCCGGCTGATGATGATCATGGCAACCTACACGAGTTCCTGGCAAAAAAAAACTTGACAGTGATCCTATGGTATGCACTGTTTTTTTTTCAATTTGACGTACGGAACCCTAAAAACAAGCTAAAATGTCACGTCACGCCTGTTTTCCACGTCAATATTGCTGTTTTGTTAAGTTTTTATATGTTGATTTAATACATTCATTTATTTTAATGACTGACAACGCCTGCTTGAAACGGTTTCTGATAGATGTAGCAATAAAATTTAAAAACATGACATTTAAAATAGAGGTACAATATTTTGTAGACAAAACAAGTGCGTTAAGAAAATTTAGACCAGGTTATTCGAACAATGATATGTATATTCAACTCTCTCCTGCGCCAAGACATTGACAGAATTTTGCAAAAAAAAAGAATTTATATTGATTGATTTCACATTTCACACAATCTACTTAACTTCAGGCAAGAATTGTGATGCTTATCGATAATTCATCATGTTTCATCATGTCTTGCCTTGTGTTCTTAAAGGGACGTTACGGATTTACTTGATAGAGCTTGCAACAGATGTAGCTTGGATTTGCACATTTATATCTCAGATAATGACTTATAAATGGTGCTAGATATCGTTCTGCCCTTCGCTTACATGTCGTAGAAATAATCTCCCTAACAAATGGCAGTCGCTTCGGTGTCATTAATTATTTTTACTTATCGCTTGAGGAGTAATTGCATCGCTTGCAATGTTTGTAGAGTGCTCTGTGGATCGACTTCTATATAAATTGCAAATAGATATGCTTAAATGTTGTATGGGAGCCCCCCTTAAATATTTATTTATCTTTTTTTACTCAAATAAAAAAAACAAAAGAATTGAATAAAATTATACTAATAAGAAGAAGACAAAGAAAACTTACCTAAGAAACCTTAACTAAATATATCTAAGATGTTACGCTTAAATTAAATTAATTCAATTGAAACCTTTTTAAATAGGTAAGTCTTCTTGAAGAATTAGATAAATTTAACGATGTATGTAAGTAAAAAAAAAACAATACTGAGTGTTAATAACACTTTTTACTAGCAGTAACTATAAATCACATATTATTACAATATTTTAATTTCACTGTGGATGTTTTTGGGGTAAATTTTGCAAAGTAATTTTGATCACTTCCAGTGGTGGATTGAATTAAAATTAGCAAGCATTGCATTCGTAAAATCAAAATTAAACTTCTTTCCGGCTAGTCTCGTTTTTTTAATGCAAATTTGGACTTGAGCATGAGTCATTATGCCGTCTAATAAGTAGACCACAATTTTTGTGCCACACCCGGCGGCCTATTACAGCTCGTAGATTCCGGTTTTGTTCATTCATTAATTTTGAACTTGTACCGCAGTTTAATAGATTTTTATTACACCTACTTGAAGTGTGTTAAAGAGGTTTTACTGTTAGAAAGTCGCAACGGGATTTCTATGTTCATTGTTAATTTTGTTGAAGCTTGTTATTTTTGTGGGAAAATTATTTTATGTCATCTTTTTAATCGTCGTTCGTTAGCGTTTAGTCGATGGCTTTTATTGTCCATTAATTGTCGTCCCTCATAGACTCGGTCGGTTAATAATGCCATATTGTGTCAATCAACCGTTGATCACAGAAACTGCCTTGGAACTTTTTTTAGTACCGAGTTGACGATCGTTCAACAAGAACATGTGTGTATATATAAACTTTTTATTGCCAATTACAATTTCAAATTTTAATAATAGACAAAGTACTAAGGCAAAATAGGTAATCCTTAATAAGGGACCTCTTCCAGTTAACCTAGTTAAGAAAGTAGCTAAAACTAACAAAGAGGCACTTGCCTCCTACCTACTTAGGTATTTAAAATTATGTAGAATATTAGCACAGCTTAATCTACTAAAATATGCTAAAGTATTTAAATGTTCTGTTAAATATCAATGAACTAAAACCTTTTACCTACGAGTACCTGAACGTCTGTTCCTGTGCAGAAAACCCGCATAGCTAGCTTTGAAATTGAACTAGTGTAGAGAGAGTGTGAAATGTGTTATCATTTTGTGTGATGCTTGCGATATTTGAGTCTGATATGTTGATTTTTGTGGAAGTGGGGGACGAGTTTCAAGGTGTGCTGGTGGTGATAATTTGGTTTGTGTGATTTGTGTGTGTTCTTACAGTGTGGAGGTGGAGGAACTGTCTGAACTCACATTTGTTACACAGACGTAGCTATCGTAAGGTCACGGGTGAGGAAGGTAATTGTTTATATTCATACATACGTTGTACAGACGAAACGGTCTTGCACATCTGGTAGCAGAGTAGAAAGATAAAAAGATGTAGTTCATGGTTGTTTTAAATCTAATTTAAGAGATACCATTTCGCGAGCGAAGCCGCGGGCAGTATATTAACTTTCTGCCATAAGAGCTGGCCCTCTAATACGAAGTGCTAAATTCAAATTTCGTATCCTGCCCCCTCCCGCTGACGCTATCTAATCGTCTAACCTTTAAACGAGCAATTCCTGTATTCCTGTATCTGTATCCTGTATATATATTTCGGGGCTCTCGGAAACGGCTCCAACGATTTCGATGAAATTTGGTATGTAGGGGTTTTCGGGGATGACAAATCGATCTAGATTGGTCTTATCTTTGGGTAAACGCTGGTTACCGAATTTTAGCCCGAGCAAAGCTCGTTCGCCCAGGTACTATTATTTAATACGAGATTGACGGTACAATGGGAACTTCGATTTTCGAATTTCGTAGTAGCCCCGCTGAGCACTCGCGCTCCCACGACCCCAGCGCCTGCGCCGGTCAACTGTACCCGGTCATTCTGGGAACTATCATCGCCATTCGCATAATATCATAGTAAAGATAAGATGGTAATAATTACACGTTTAAAGGTCCTTTTTTCAGTTTTCCATGGGCAAAAGCCTCAGGTAGACGCTAACTCCCACACCTTATTTACTTACCCGTTAGGTTGTCTGTCCGTCTCTCCCCGCATAACGGTTTGTAAGTGGGGCAACGCGAACCCTGGACTAGCCCTTTATTGATATTGCTATCACCGTTGTAATAGGCGACAATGTAGTACCTACTTATTGTTTTAAGATCGAATTGGTTGATGTTCTTGATTTAAATATTATACTTATACATTTTTTAATCTACATAAGTGTTATCGTTTAATTATATACATGTATTATATAAGTTTTTTATCAATAAATGTTTAAATAAATAATAATACTTGAATAAATAAATTATAGTGCGGTCCACATATTTTCACTAATCAATCATATTATGACAACTGATTCTGCTTAGGGTAGGAAAATAAAAATAAAACTTTTTTTTAGACTTTTACTTCGAGCCCTTTCATGTTGCATGATTTGATTTGTAAAAAAAAAATATTTATTTGCTTCACACGTATTTCTTTGGGCCACAAACTTACTGTGTACCTACCAAATTCAAATTTCAATTGGTCCACTACTTTCGGAGCAAATCAGCTGTGACAGACAGGCACACGAGTGTCACGACTGACTCTAAAGACAACGAGATTTTAGGCCAATAAAAAAAACTTGGTCCAATTAATGTTTTCGGGAGTAAGTATGTTAAAGTCTAAACTTTCAAACGTTTACGCAAGCCATCTAAAAAATAGCTCAAATAAATTTCAAACAATAGGCCAATTTCTAATGATCGCATCGGGCCAAAGACAAATTGGCCAAACACCGGGAATCAGAAACAATACAGATAGAAAAACGAATTGCCAACCATTTTAACTTATAACTTACTGATGGTATCTGTGGCTTGTTCCCATCGTTGCATTGTTGAGAACCCTCATTTTTTCAATCAACAACGGGAGAGTTTTTTAAAAGAACGGTATTACTTCCTCTTTTACAAATAGATGGTGAGATAAACAAGTATTTTATAGGTATGATATTTATCTACCGGAAGAGATTTTTCTGTAATTTATTTATTTAGTGAGTTGAATTATTTGTGAAAGCAAATCCTGGGATTTCATTAGCGTATGTATGCAAAATCAAAAACATAAACACCATTTTATCTTTTTTATTTTTACTACGCTCGCGTAAATGATTAGATCTGGCAGTTGATTAAAATTCCAGAATTTTACTGAAATTAACACTTTCATGTTCATGGTAGTTTTTTTTATTTATTTAATATAATCGAAAGAAACAAATAAGATAGGACTTATTATGCTATTTTTGAAAAAGCCACTGGGAGTTTATGTAATGGTAGGCGAGTTACAGTGGTTCAGTAGGTACATTGTAAGTAATTGAGAGCTAAAATATGGTTACTTGTTAGTAGGTACTGACTTAGTTGTTACAGATATTTCGAGATTCAAAACCAGATTGTCACCAAACTTACATAGGTATGGCAAATTTCAGCGCAATCAGTTATCTCAAGAATGGTCGAAAAATGGTTACCCCAACTTACATACTACTTACATACGAACGTTGTAAGAAAAGCGTGTAAAAAATATCACATCACTCAAAAGGGTGAGTTGAACTTTGACAATTGGTGTGGTGAATGACCTAATGAACCAAGGGCTATGATAAATGATATAACTTCGATATCATCTGAATGCCATCAGAATGACAATAGTTGGAGAATTCCTCCCGTCTCGCCTTAGAAGCGTAGTTCAAGATCGTTTCCTTGTGAATTGCATAGATTTTCAAGTTATGTTTTACTGGAAGAGATGCTTGCAATTTTACTGAATAATACATATTAAATAAAAAGAACAATATTGTTCTAGACCCATAGAATGGTATCATGTCTGGCCGCCTAATTGACATACAACGCAAAGTAAGTAACTATAACTTGAAATTTGGCATTTTTTTAAATGATTTGTCACAGTAAAAAAATACAATAGGACAAACTAACATGATCATTTGTATTAGGTATTTCCCTCATACGATACTTTTGTCCCGGAAAATTGCATAATTCCTGTGGGATAGCGAAGTAAAAATAGTCTTTGGACAGCGATAAACGAATTCTTCACATATGAAATGGGAGCAGGACTTATTAATAAGAATTTAGGCAGGTAGGTAAACACCCACAAAGTTTTCTTGCCCACGTCAAATCAGCATTTCTCTCATTAAATAAGGATAAAGTCATCATGGCATTCATACATACAATTTTCCGGGATTAAAACTATCCTATGTCCTTCTCCGGGACCTGAACTAAATGTATGCCGCATTTCATCTGAATCGGTTCGGTGGTTTAGACGTGATGAAGTATTAACAAACAAATAAACTAACAAAAATGGTCCCGCCGGAAGACCAGCGCTGACTCCATCCCAGGAGTCCCTAATTTTTGTAACTTCTGTTTGTAACTATTATGTGTGAGTTTAATTAAACATTTTTCATTCATTAATTCATTCAAACAGACTTACTAACTTTCGCATTTATAATATTAAGTGAGATCTCCGTTTCTTTCGCAATTGAGATGCTAGGCAGTAACACTACCATGACTTTCCAGTGACCGTACTCGATAGCGACGGCGTAAATTATTTGTATGGAGAATTGTACAGCGCCTCTACAAATAATTTACGCCGCCGCTATCGAGTACGGTCACTGGAAAGTCATGGTAGTGGTACAGAAGGTATGCCCGCTCGACTTGCTTCACTTTTTAAACATTCAAAAACTCAAAATAAGAACGGCAAGTTTAATTAATGTAAATGTATGTACTTTAATATTTTTTTCGGTATCTTACCTATAGGTACGGTAAATATTATTATAGCTCAGTGTGTGGAAGGAATTTGCCAGCTAAAATCTTGCGGCCACGGTCATTAAGACCAATTATGATAAGTTGAAGAAACCAAACAGTTTCCACATTAATATTATCTCACAGTCGCTTCCAGTTACTCTTAATTTCACGTAACATGAAACAATAGGCATTGTTCACATTTCTGTTCACGCATTAATTGAAATGTGTATGAAATGCGACGTAATTTACAATTTTTTAACGTAGTTTGTCGTCGTGAAGCTTCAAGCTGAGGAAGCTGCAAGGTCGTCCCCAAGAAAGTCCTCGCGCTACCGGACCACAAGAGAGGTAGGCATCGCACGCTTGCTACGTGGTCAACCATCATCATCATCGTCATCGCGGCCTATATACGTCCCACTGCTGGGCACAGGCCCTCAGAATGAGTGGGGCTTGGGCCATATAGTTCCCACGCGGGCCCAAAGCGGATTGCGAACTTCACACACACTATTGTACTGCTTCTCAGTGCAGGTTTCCTCACGATTTTTTCCTTCACCGTAAAGCTCGTGGTAAATTTCAAATGTAATTTCGCACATGAATTTCGAAATAGTCAGAGCTGCGAGCCGGGGTTTGAGCCCACGATCCTCTGCTTAAGAGGCCATAGGTTAGTACTGTTATATATTCTGTGCCATAGGTCAAACCACTAGGCCACCACGGCTTGTATGTGTATGTGTAAATAAATAAAGAAGACGAGGTTTTGTCGACGCGAATCCCAACATCCCCACCCTGTATGTTTAGTATAGACTGCATTCGTATAGTATGCCAGATTAACCTTTAAGCTAAGTTTAGACTACGACACGACACGGTACAAACAGTGTAAACATGAAGTGCCTTTATATGAACATGGGTGACACGTGCGTACCTACACACACACACACACACACACACACACACACACACACACACACACACACACACACACACACACACACACAAAACCGGACAAGTACAAATTAACAAAGTTATTTGTTGCAGGATCTGTAATTTTTGGTCATTTTTTGACATAGTCGTGAGGACTTAGGTATCTACTTTTGGCCAATGACATTATTTTCAACTTGATACCTCCACGCGTTTCTAAGAAAACGGTCGCGACATACAACGAATTGATCCTAAAAGGGTACCTACGAAACCATAAAACAACTCCTAGATAAATTGAAAATTGTCCCTGGACATAGAAAACTATAGATCACTTGCGTAACAAGGTTCATTCTTTCGTTAACGAACCTTCCAATTTACTAAGTCTACTTAATGACAATAAAGTAATGGTAATTACCAATTATTCCTTCGCTATTCCTCAGGTTTCTTTCCAGTTAACAGGTTTATGTGCCCCTATTGTCTTGTGTGTAAGTCTGTGTGTGTGTGATCAATTACCTTCTATACTGGCATAGGGGCCGAACCAATTATTTCAATTGAATAGAATTATCTAATTAACCAAGAAAATACGGGAGGCGTGTAATCTTTTTAACTCGATCTTGCTATAAAGCAAACGGCGGTTGTTTCATGATCGCTGATTTCTTTAAGAAGATATTATTTGTTTTACCAAAAATAATACGAGTATCTGGATTACAAAACAATACAATGACTCTTTAATGTACACCACAAATAGACAGAAAACAGGTACACAGAGAGAAAATGACAAGGTAAGCAATAGGCTGCCTTATCGCTTACGCTTACGCTTACTTCCAGGCAACCTTTTTACAGAATGAAGTAAGAAGTAAGATTGCAACAGGTGGGGCATCAGATGTAGGTAAAGCACAAAAATCCGAGTAAGTACATCTACAAACATATAATATACATAAGCAACCGCACATATAATACTCATCTAAAATAAATATAGTTAGTGGGATAAACAGCAACATATAAATAAAGTATGATATGGCTAATTTTTACAAGATGACAGATATAGTGCTCCTTAAGCATATATTATATTAAATATATATATGTATATATGAACTCTCGTAAGAAAATTGTTAGAGACCCTTAAAATAAAATAAAACAGGTTATATAACATACTAGCTTTTGCCCGCGACTTCGTCCGCGTGGAATTCGGTTTATCGACGTGAAAGACGGACAAACACACAAACAAACAAACACACACACACTTTCGCATTTATATTATAATATTAGTATGGAGTATGTGGTTGAAAGTTTTAAAGTAGGTACCATATATGTATAAGTTCTCAAGCTTGCCACTTTTTCGATTGCAGTTAGTAAATCGATGTAAAGTAGGACTACGTAGGCAGTACGACAAAATAGCGCGTTACCAAAAGTTCACATCCTTATAAAATAAATATAAAGTTATTAAACCACTAAAAACATAAAAAGTCGAATGTATAATTTTGTAGCATGGCAAACTCAGCTTTTTATAATAAGCAAGAAGGGAACTTTCTGTAGGAATAAGAAAATACACAAATGTGTTGCATTGCATTGATGAAAATTATCGAAAAGCGATCAATTTCTTTTACACATGGGATCCGATTCCATTTAAATTTAAGTATATGTATATATGTGTTAGCGCGTTATTGAATGCACTCTGGATATTTTCGAAAGGTCGATAATTATTCGGTCTGTGTACACAAAAAAAAGTTTTTTGTCAAATTTAATAGGCCAGACTTCTAAAATATATAATTAAATCCGCCAATTATATTTTCAAAAAATATCGAATACCTATTTTTTTTTGTTCTGTCAATTAAACAAAAAATTATGGACATATAGCCGGTTTAAGTTCCGTGTGACGTCACACCTACGTACACTTTTTACTATGGAGTGACGTCACCTGCTCCCATTCCAGAACTTTGACGCGCTACAACTTTGTAATTTTTTGTTTTACCCAAGAATCTTCCCAACTCGTTATTTTTTCGTTCTGCTCTGCCCATCAACCCACAAAACAGATACAAACACCTTTCAGTTTAGCACCATAGATAAAAAAATAGTAACAAAAACGACGTAAATAAAAAAAAAACTAGTTTTTATTTCCGGCCAGTGTCATATGCACCTTTCGCCTCCCTTGCACTTGACCGAGTCGCCATTAACTTTCGCTGGGCGCATGCGTGACCCCCATTCGTGGGCCACAGCCGCGGGCGGCTTTCACGGGCCATTGTTGTTGTTGCTTTTGGCATATTGGACCCATAAATATTGTTGAACCCATATTAAAAAAAAAATCGGAAGGTCGTTTTAAGAAGTGGAATTTTTTGGGTCTTGTTTGTTTTTATTTAAGTATGTTTATAACTATTGGCTACTACTCGTATTGTTTACCCGCGGCTTTTTACGTGTAAACCAACTAGATCCAGCAATTGAATTCAAAATTCTGGGATTTTATCAAATTACCACTAATTAAAACTTGAATGTCAACATACACAAGTTTTTTTAGATTTTTTAGCAATTGTATAATACACACACAAGGAGACCCCCCTTTCAAGTAATAAGACATTTGGTGCCTAGTGCCATACATAACATTACATTTCTCTTAAATACAAGTGGAGGAGAAGGCGCCAGATTATGATTATTTTTGATTAATTTTTGCTATCATTACCTATTACTGGCTTTATGTATTATTGGATAGGGAATACGAACAGCTGCTATATTTTTTTATAAAAAACAGAGGCTTCCAATATAAAAGTATCTATGAGTAGGTTTTCTTGGTCAACCAGCTTTCTTCGTAATAATTTCAAAAAGATTGATCGCCAGAGCGTCAGAAATTATCGCAAGACGCAACGCCGCAGTGGCCATGGCCACAGATCTACAGTAGATCAACTTTTTATCTGAAGCAAATAATAATTCCAGATATAATAATTAAGTAAACATAAGATCATGTTTTAAACCCTCGCGATTCTCACTTACGACTAATATACTTAGGGACTTAATCACAAACTATTTATTGGTCAAAAAAACTTCGACGTTTTGACCGCATTGCAGCGGCCGTAGTGGTCGAAACGTCGAGATAATTAGGTATAGCAATAATTAATACTTTAATACTTAATACGGTATGAAGTATGGGATCATACATAAATTACCTACAAAGGGAAAAAGGGGGGCATACATATAAACCAAAACTTGCTATTTCCATTGTCAGGATCTCAGAAAGCTCAATTTTTTTCTCAAAATTTAGTTTAGTGGCACAAACTCCAACATATATTATATTTCCTGAAATAAATTTTGCCGTTTAGAATTTGAGCTACTTTCTTATTTTATAAACCAAGAATGTATACTAACAATAAGTATTTATAATTTTGACATTAAAGCAAAAGCACAAGATTGCTTTTTACATTCTCGTGTTTACATTCGAGCAACAAGGAAAATGAAACGTTTTATTTTTCAATAAAACGAAGCAACAAAAACCACGGGCCACCTGCTATCAGTACTTGCTGAAACTCGTTGTGGAACCTGACCTACTGTGGCTGAGACCACTTTCGTACCAGCACAATGGCCATAAAATCGCCTGTTACTCTTATTTGTCATGGCTTTCACCTGATTGGGCGGCGCAAATATGTATCGGATGATAGGCCGGCAGGCTACACCGGTAGGTATGTAGATAGATCTTTTATATGGATCGATAGGCTCTAGCATTGGTTTTCATGCTGTGGGACGAGCCCAGGCAGAAAATCAGCGCTGCAAGTTTTTTTTTTAGCTCGCAGCTTATGTTGAGCTTGAGCCCATTCATCATCATCTCAGACTTTATACGTCCCATTGCTGGGCGCAGGCCTCCTCTTAGAATGAGAGGTCATGGGCCGTAGTTTCAACGCGAGCCCAGTGAGGATTAAGAACTTCACACACACCATTGAATTGCGTCGCAGGTTTGTGCTGGTTTCCTCACGATGTTTCATTTACCGTAAAGCTCCAGGTAATATAGGTAAATACAACATAAGATAATACAAATACTTTTCATTTAAATAAATGCTTTCAGAGAAAAACGCAAGTTTCTTTTCAATTTATTTTTAAACGCCAAAATAAAATACTGTACTTACGAAAAAGAAAAATTTTGGAAATAAAAAATACCTATATTTGGATTTGGCCAAAAACTAACTGAGCCTTCCGTCGAAGTTAACGCAAAATCAAGAAAAACACGGTGTAATTTTCAATCAGTTTCAAACAGTGATCATTACTCTTAAGTCAACTGTACATACATAATAAATCATGTAAAAATGTAAAAGATGACTATTGCAAGGCCCTTGACATGATTTTAGATGTTTCAAAACAAAAACACGTTAAAAAGCGTAGGTAGTTTATGCAAGAAAAAAAAACTAACTAGAAATCAAGAATTCGAAAACTTTTTGTACACTATTCATTTTATTTTACTATGTCAAATTGAACGTGATATCAATTCTGACGGTTATCCTCAAGAAAGAACAATGATGGGCTAGTTTCTCAATCTGGTGGGAATCCTGAATTAATCCCTTGATAATTTAATCGCACCATCAAATAGGTACAACACTAACGTAAATGCAAATGTTCACCATTTCGAGATAAAAAAAAAATGTTATATCGATTTTTGATCGTTCTCTATATACCTAGTAGTTTTTGGAAAAAAATTCAAGTGTCATCGTAGTTTTGAGATGCGTCATGCTTTTAAAGACAGCTTATCTGTGAGTCAGCTAGTTTCAGCACCGTGGCTTGGGTGTAGATTATTCTATAGGTACCTAAAGAAGGTACTTTTCTAGGGTTTTTCTAGTCTTGAAGACTTAAAATATACCATTGTTTACCAAAGCAAGGGGGGAGATGTTAGAACACTTAGAAGAGAGGTTCCCAATTTTTTTATTTGCCACGGACGGAACTAATTGATTATATTTTTCTAGCGGAATCCTAGTTCGATACCAAGAAAATATTACCTTGTTGTTTGTTATTTTTATGTTTGTTTGTTAATTTTTGGACGGAACGCGGAACCCTTGTCGCTCTTCCATGGAACCCCTGGGTTCCGCGGACCAACTTTCGGGGAACACTGACTTAGAACTTTGTTTGACTTTGCTTACGTTTGCTGGCAAGGGGGAGGGGAGTCAAAAACTACTTCAATACAATACAATACAATGACTCTTTATTGTACACCAGAAATAGTAGCGATACAGAAAACAGGTAAACAGATAGAAAATTACAAGGTAAGCAATAGGCGGCCTTATCGCTTAAGAGCGATCTCTACTCGTGATACTAAAATTCTGCTTATGTAATCCTTGAATGGCCCCTCACATAATGCTTTGT
The DNA here is from genome assembly GCF_025370935.1 of Choristoneura fumiferana. Classification (NCBI taxonomy): domain Eukaryota; kingdom Metazoa; phylum Arthropoda; class Insecta; order Lepidoptera; family Tortricidae; genus Choristoneura; species Choristoneura fumiferana. Next base: position 4,886,993 of record NC_133487.1, on the reverse strand, counting down.
GATGGTCTTTACAGGTATGTTTTCCCGTAGATAGCACTTAAGTTTTCAATCACAGTTGCCTAGATCACGTAGGTAGGAATCTAGAATTTCCGTTGGATAGCCACTTAAGTCTGGGAACCAGACTGACCCAGTACCTTATGGCCCTTGCAGTGAAAGTCGCACAAGAATGAATTTTGAATAACACTTCAAACAGTTATGGTGATCTAGGGCTGCCAAAACTGATGGTACATTCATTTTATTCAGTTTACTAGACTTCCCACGATCGCAGGCATAAACCATTCGATCTAGCAGCTGAATTGAATTTCCGGGATTTTTTGAATTTCCGTGGAAATAAAGGGATAAAAAGTAATTTATCTGTTAGTCCACTCCACATCCACACGTCCAGCTATTTACATACCTAATTGCATTCAAATGCGTCTAGCCATTTTGAGCTTGCAGGCCTGAACAATGATTCCCGTAGGAATTCCCAAATTTTAGCGTGCTCGTCAATAAAGTTGCATTAAAAACAATCATGCCACATGACTCAAGGTTGAGATTTTAAGATTTTATCCCGATACCGTATATAAATATCGAGATATAAAGTGGCCTATGTGTTATTTCAAACGTCCAGCTTCGAATTCACGACCCTCTGCTTGAGAGACAATCTAGGTCAAACCACTAGGCCACCACGGTTTCAACATTTTATTTACTTAATTTTACTTTTGTTACTTTTTTGTTCGTAGTTAAAAAAGGAGCGGAGCAGATGTATGATTGATTGTGTGGCTGAGGGACGATTTTGAGCGATTCCAGCCGGACTGGCCACATTTTGCCGAAGCCAGAGACAAGTGGAAGAAAAAAACAGGCCAAGAGCGTGTCGTACACGCCCAAAATAAGGTTCCGTAGCCATTACGAAAAAATTAAGTAATTATATTTTTCTAAGGATTTCGTATTTTATACGGAATCTTCCAAGTTTAGGTACATTTTATATCATTCCGCTATTTACGCTCGATTTTAATGAATATTTGCACTTTAAAGTTGAATATATCGCAAACAAATCACTGAAAAATCATTAGCAAACCCCTAGTGGTTTAGACCTATCCAACGATACCCCATACTATAGGGTTGGATGAGAAAAAAAACCCCCCCACTTTAGGTCTATGGGAGGCAACCTAAAAAATTTTTTTTTAATTTTTTATTGTACCATTTTGTCGGCATAGTTTACATATATATCCGTGCAAAATTACAGCTTTCTAGCATTGAAAGTCCCTGAGCAAAGCCGCGGACGGACAGACAGACAGACAGACATGGCGAAACTATAAGGGTTCCATTTTTGCATAGAATGTTCTATTTAAAAAGAAACACGTATGCCCGATGTTGGGCAAAGGTCCCTTTTTAGGGTTCCGGAGCCAAAACGGCAAAAATGGAACCCTTATAGTTTCGCCACAACACCTTCACAAATTATTTCCCGCTGCCAACCCTAACGTCAGCCATCAACTGACCCTATTCATAGCAAATGGACTTCAAAAGCAATTTTTCACCTCGCCAAAGAATAGCGAAAGTATTGTTTGATATGACGACGCGTAACGAAACGCTACACTGAAAGGTCTGGAGCCATTTTTCTTTACACCGCAACAAACTTAGAAAGTGCAGTTGTAAAAATTTAAACTCAAACGTTTCACACAGTTTACTAACATTTGTACAAGTCAAGCAGCGCCACAGTTGAACGCAAATGTAACTTTGTTTAAGAACCACCGCGTATAACAGATGATGAGGCTAAAATAAGTTTTATCTCGATGGAGAAAGGTCTTTAAAGTGAGTATTTATATACGCGGTTGTTTTGATGCTCTACGTCGTTATTTCATTTGTGTGTAATCTTTTGTTAGTTATGATTTGTTGTGTAACAGTGTTACAGTTGCATAAGTATTCTAATTTCTATTCTCGTGTCCTTTGACATCTAGTGCGTTTCTCCCTGAGATATTCGCATTAAGTGTTTTGATAGTATCTTTACGACGCCGTTTTATGGTCATAGAATGTATTCAGTCCAAAGGTACCTTCCACAGATAAGCAGACATCGGTAACAGGTTCTTTGCGTTAGTACTTAAATATAAATAGTTTAGAAATAATTATAGGCTCGATAATGTTAAGTACCTACCTACTTTCACAGGAGATTTTGTGCCACTTGTTTTTAAAAACAATGCAAGTCGATATATACCCTAAAAAATTAACAGATAAAAAAAAATATGTACCTACAAATGTAAATATGAACTTTATGGTCAACAGAAAACAAATTCCAATTTCACTCACTAATCCTACCGCCGCGCAGCAGTGCTTGTGCAGCTTGCGCTGTTGCATGTAAATTTTTTTTGAATGCCATCATTTTTTGAATGAATTTGAATGCCATTATCGTCACTGAACTAAATACTTTAAAAAAAATCGTAAGTACCTTTGTGTGTTTGTTTGTTTATACTCTTTACTGTACAAAAAGGACAAACAAGAAGGTTACAAAAGAAAAATAAAGTGTTCAGTACAAAGGCGGACTTATTCCTGAAGGGATCTCTGCCAGTCAACCTTTGAGATGTAGAGAAGAGCAATCAAAAAACAAGGATCGACAAATAGAGCAAAACTATGAATAAATATCAATACCTTACGTTTGAAATACGGAACCATAAGAAAACCGATCAAAACACAGTTAATTCTACCGAATAGTTGTTTCTAGTATAACTATTAACCTGTTCAATGGTAAGTGAACCCGCGGGCGGCGGTAGTCGCTTACCAGAAGTGTGCCGACGAGTTCGTGCGGCCGTCTACCCTACTTTCAGTATTATACATGTTTTACCTGTAACTTTGCCCCTCTAGTCTATAACAATATATTCTTCTTATAAGGTTCCTTCTAACGTTCGTGCCGTTGCGGCACTAGTTTTTTTTTTTAAGTTTAGTTGTACGTTCTTTCTTCCTCTTTAAATGAAAACCAGCGCTGCGGCTTGCTGGGGAAATTCGCTGAGTTGGCCCTTTTTACTTCTTTCGGCTTTTACTTCTTTTTTCTTCTTTTGCTCTTTTTTAGCTATATTTTTTTTGTTGTGCCGAATTTTGGTAAATAAATTTATTCTTTCTTTCTCTCTTATCTAAAGCTAGTGCGAGTTGGACTTGAGCATCGAGTGTTCTCTACTCTACATGTTTTTAAACATCAGCCTGGGTCTGGGTACAGTCACCTGCATTATTATCTGCCACAGCGGAGCGTGCAAAAATATCTAACACGTCCTACCGTCCCTAGAAATAGTCGTAACAGATATTTATGACGCTTTGTTGTGTTTGTATATGCGTTTATCAAATATTTGTTGCCATATAGTAACGTCTCCTGCGTTAGCTATTAAAAGTTTGATTTTATGTTGGGGGTTGTGACAGTTTTAAGGCAATTCCTTCGTGATTCATCTCAAGCATGCTAATAGTATACATTGCAAACATATTTCTAAGAAAGTAAGAATAAGAATAAGAATGGTTTATTGTCTGATAAAATAGATACACATACAGAAACACTGAAATATACACATCCATGCCTATTCCTACCAGCCAAAATGGCCGCCACTCAGCTGTGTGTCGCGAAAAGGTCTGAAGATATTCAGTGACGAAAGTGTATCACTGTTGTCTCCCGCGTTACGGGACATAATAACGACTAATAAAAGTTGATTGACCCATATTGGTGCTGGCGACTGTACCAGCTTAAGTTCATAAAGTACAGCCACCTATAAACAAATTTATTGAATAAGGTGTTACTTTGCGAAAGTTCATATCGATGGACTTAAACAATTACTTTGCTCACCCGCGACCTTATGATAGCTAAGTCTTTGTAACAAATGTGTGGTCATACAGTTCCTCCACCTCCACACTGCTAGAACACACACAAGTCAAGTCGCACAAACGTCGCAGCTTAAGGTCGCAGGTGAGCAAAGTAATTGTTTTAGTTCGTTGACAAATTAAGTTTTTTTTTCTCTAAGAACCTGAACAACCTCAACATTGCGGGTGCAATACAACGTTACATGACATTAGGTGAGATACTCGTACAGTGTTGCCAGACACCCCGCTTTTCCGCTTTTTACCCCGCGTATTTGCCACTGGCCCCGCTATCCGCGTTAAGCTAACGCGGATCCGCTTTTTTTAAATATACACAAACAACTTTTAAATGTTACCACTTACTCGTGGAAAAAGGTGGCAAATTCAAAACATCGAACGAACGAAAACGAACGCCGAAACGTACTTACGGGAAGCACTAAAGTTGTAAAATCCGCGTTTTGAAAGCGCAGCTCCCGCTTTTTGTATTCTGGCATCTGGCAACACTGTGCTCGTAGCGCCCTATGCCGTAAAAAAACTAACAAAATAAAGCTGCATAATATACAAATGCTATTCACCAATCCAATTATAAACCAATCGCTTCGGTGCTTTAAAAAGTAGCAATGCTTTATTAACTCCCAGATTTTTTTTAAGGGTTTCCATTCAAAGGTGGAATCATTGAGAGACAATACCATCTTCTGATTGGCTGATTAAGCAACGTCACCAATACCAATCCGTATACCAATTTAAAAAAAAACGACCTCAAATAAGCACATCTATAATTAAAAGATTCATGTACGTGATAGTCATCATAATAAAACCCACTCACATCTCCACTAATTATTCTACAAAGATCGTAACGACTTCAAAGATAATTCAATGCCAATTAAAGTTATATAAATCCGTGACCTTTACGCACAATGCGATTAAAAGTAAAAAAGAATTATCGCTGGCACAATGCATTTAAAAGAAAAAAGACACGTTGACGCAAAGTGTTCCGTTGATACGTATTGGAATCAGTGACGAGTTGACGAGACAAGGACGAGCGCGGATTGACGCCTGCTTGGAACGGAACGTCTTTCATAGGGTTGCCAATCAAGACAAATGAGAAAGCGCATTTGCTCGCTAAGAGACTACAGGACGTCATTATTATCATCAGATTTTTTTTTTTTTTTTTGCTTATATTGACCTTATTTTGGCGTATTTAACAATAACTTAAATAGTAGGGATTTTTAATTATAAACAAACAAATAATAAATACAATAATTAATTAATTAATAAAAATAGAACTAAAACTAACTTACTCTAATCCTAAAAATCTATATTTACAAATATCACAGGGTAAGGCTGGCTGCGTTTCCTCGTTGTATGGTAATGCCAATACGTTGACCGAGGAAAGAGCCAGCTCTATGGTCACCAGTGGAACGGGCAAGCTTCTTTTGAACGGATATAAAAAAAATGTACCAGACTAGAACTTTGGATCTGTCTTTAATACGCCTGCGGCTTACGACTTTACCTGTAACTATGTAAATCGTTATCTGGAAGAGATCGCTTTTAAGTAATAAGATTGTCTATTTTCTATCTTGTTTAATTTTTCGTTTTTACTTTCACTGTATCGATTTTTGGTGTTCAATAAATAATATTTGTTCAATAAGTAAAATTCATTTTCACTCACTTCTTAATAATTGACACGAAACTTAGCAGTCACAGAACAATATGGTATTGGAAGCTAGGCACTGGAACTTCGAGAGAGAAGGCCTACTCCGAAACTCGAAACTCGAAGTTCGTATCGTACCGTCCCTCTCGCTCTCGTATTAAATAATATAAGTGTCAGAGGGACCGCACGACACGAACTTCGAGTTTCGGGTTTCGTAGTAGCCCTGCAGACCAATATAACCTAGCCATCTTTGGGCTTTTCTTTGGGCTTTGGTTTAGAATAGTCTCAGCATAACCTTGACCAAGAGTATCTTATACCTGTTAAAGAGTAACGTGACTGACTGACACACAAGTTACAACCGTAGTTATTTATAACCTACCAGACTGCAATGGGTACGTTTATAACAGTACAGCAAGGGTAGACTTGGCCTACTTGAAAAATAATTTAAACGACTGACAACCCTAGCCCTGACGTTGATAGATGAGCGCCGGCGCACTGCGCAGGTGGACTCTAATTGGCGCTTTGCATAGACCCCCCGAGCCTTACCGGCGCTTAATGAGCGATCTGGCGCATCAGATGGCCACGTCCACGTGCGGTCGACACTGTTAGATGAACACGGGAAGTCCAATTAGAAAATCCAACTAATGTTATAAGCTAGCTGTTGCCCGTGGTTTCACCCCAGTTTCAGTTTTATTTTCATTTTGTTTAACAGAAATCTTGTCGTGATAATAACGAACACAAAAAAAACTATCCAAATTTGGTGCCGTCGTTCGGAATTTATGCTTTATAAGAAGCGAAAGTTTGTATGTGCATCCTTCATCTGTGTGCATCTTGAAGCGAAAACGGTTGGACGGATTTGGTTAAAATTTGGTATGTAGACATAGCTGAAATAAAATAGGTTTTCTATCCCGACATTATCATATAATCGGGGTAAAAATTTAAAATTTCAACCACTAGGATTAGTGACATGACATTTTTCGCGGTTTTTTTTTAATCCACTGAAAACTCTTAGACAAAATGTCGTTTAAGCTCCCATCTATTCATGCTTTGTGGCTTCTAATGATCTGCTTTCTATTTCAGTGACATCAGACAACTCCATGCCTATTTAGCTGCAAAGGTCTTAAACGAACGCATTATACTTTCTAATAACCGTTGTAAAATCTCGAATTTCCGAAAACATATTGATAGCGATTAACTTTCTAGTCTAGGTAGTATACTTAACTTTAGGAGACAAAACAAACTGGAGGCAGATTTGTGAAAACACATCAGTCGATATATTTATATGTACAGGTCCGCCTGGATCGCTACCACCATCTTGCTCGCTAATCCTGCCGTGAAGCAGCAGTGCTTGCACTGGAGAGTAAGACAGCCGGTGAAATTACTGGCACTTGAGGTATCCCATCTTAGGCCTCTAGGTTGGCAACGCATCTGCAATACCTCTGGTGTTGCAGATGTTTATGGGCAGTGGTGATCTCTTACCATGAGGAGACCCACTGGCTCGTTTGCCATCCAGTCGAATAAAAAAATAAAAAAGGGAGGTTAAAGTAACGTTTTCTGTAACTTAACCATGACATTAATTTAATTAATAAACTAAAATTCAAGCTTTATTAACTTTCTAAGACAATTATAATTGCCAGCAATGTACAGCAATGTAAATTGACAAGTAAGTAAATCACAGCCGACAGATACTTTGATTATTACTTGTCAATTTACTTTGCTGTACATTGCTGGCAATTATAATTTTTTTAGAAAGTTAACAAAGTCTGAATTTTAGTTTATTAATTAAGATTGGTTTTTGGAATCTTTTTGTATTTTTTATTTCAATTCTAAATTTTTACTTTTACGGTCACCCGTAAAACCTAAATTGAAAATACAAACTGAAATATAGATGCACAGAAAAATAAGACCAGCACTGGGAATCGAACCCAGGTCCTCGGCATTCCACCAGCATTGCAGCATTGGCTCGGGTCCAGCAGTGGTGTAGCGGTATAGCACGTGGCACGGAATGCCGAGGACCTGGGTTCGATTCCCAGTGCTGGTCTTATTTTTCTGGTTTTTCTGTGCATCTATATTTCAGTTTGTATTTTAAATTTATTAATTAAATTAAAGTTAAGTAAGAGAAATACGTTTAAAAAAAGCGATGAAGAACACGATGTCACAGACAGACAGACAGGCAGGCATTGGCGTCAAGCTTATAATACCCCTCTTATTGCGCAAGGGGGGTTAAAAACTCTTTAACAACATCTAGCTTGCAGTGCTAACAGAGTACACAAGTTCGAGTAAAATTTAAACATGGAAGTTGCTATTCAGTCCAAACTACAAAGAGAGCATTAAATATTCAGAAACGACTTAATAGTTATAAATTAATGCGGCGCCCACGCATCCGTCTTGAAATATGACCACTTGTTCGCTCCACATTCTAACTAAGTGGAACGAAAACGCTTTCCCGTGTTTCCATTTAATGTTGAATAATTGGTCATAGAAATCAGCGTAACTTTGTGATTTATGCGACTTCAGCGTGTTTGGGGTAAGCTGTACTTTTACGGGGTTATTTTTACGTACAATAAGCGACGGGTTTCTGAAATAGCGCGTGTTATTAGAACGACAAGACGGGAGCCCGTCGTATCGCAACGTTGTTTGTCCTTGTAGACTGTATGTTGATCTTTGGAGTGTAAATTAGTAAAATAAAACAGCTTTTTAATAATAATGCAAAATTAAACACGCAGCGCGGACAAGGACTGTGACAGGAGTGTCGATATTCTTTTGTTTTCTTTCTGCGCTGCTTGCTTTCCAATTTTATTAGTGGCCAATTGCTAGACAGCGTTGGTATACAAACTCTTTATTTAAAAAATTGAAAATACAAACTTATAGATGTAAGTCACTGGGAATCGAACAGGTCCTTAATCCGTACGCGTGCTATACCGCTACACCACTGATGGTCAACGTACGACACGAATTTCCCTATGCACCTTATATCTCAGCTTGTGTTTCTTACTGAGTCACTTAAGCAGCGACGCTGCTTCAATTTCGGTTTTACGGGATGACCGTAAAAGTAAAAATTTGGAATTGAAATAAAAAATACAAAAAGATTCCAAAAAAAACAATCTTCTTTATTTAAACTTTGTACATGCGTCGTCTACAGTCCTAATGTAATATTTTGTCCTAACCCTTGAAACTAAAAATATTTCAGAACACCTCATGCGTTGGTTACTTAGATAGAACGGGTTAAGTCAGGTTTACTTTTTAAATTTCCTGAAAATTCGATGGTTTTAGTATAATTAACAATTAGGACAATCGACATTAAGACAAATAGATGTGTTAGGAAATTAGTATTGATGTTGTATTTGCCAAGTTGGGAAACCATATAAAAATAGTACCTACTGATATAGCTTTGGTAGAGTCGTAATATAACGAGATATATACTACTTATTGAGAAGCCAGACGCAAAACTCTAACATTATTCGGATATTTTATAGCATTGTTGCCGTGGCAGCAATCTTCAAAACACTGGCAACACATCATTATAATATAAAGGCTCCGCCGCATCGGCGTTTTCTATAAAATAAAAGGCAAATAAGCATAATCTCGTGTGGAGGTCAGGCGTGGCTGAACCGCATTGTCTTCTAAAGTAATACCTTTTCATACGAACCAATCCGCGGACAATGGCGGACTATAAAAGGGCTAAAGGGCTACCTTAAATTGACGTGCAAGGTTTATGCAACTTTGTAGCTCGTACAAAGAATTTTATGCCGCCAACAGTGTGGCTAACGTTCCATGATTATACTTCATATGACGAACTAAACTTGGAAAACTAGGATTTAGTAGAAAAGACGCGCAGGCGCTATTGTCGGCCATATTTTTTTTTTTTCTTGGGTTACTGATGCCCTAAAGTAATGGCTATAGACAATTCTAAGGTTTTTTTACCTAGCCTGATATAGTGTCCCACTGCTGGGCAAAAATAGATCTCAAAAGGACCTTTTGGCACTAAAATTTTTTTTGTTTTGCAGGTGGTAGGACCTTGTGCAAGGTCCGCCCGGATTGCTACCACCATCTTGCTCGCTAATCCTGCCGTGAAGCAACAGTACTTGCACTGTTGTAATTCGGCGTGGAGAGTAAGACAGCCGGTGAAATTACTGGCACTTGAGGTATCCCATCTTAGGCCTCTAGGTTGGCAACGCATCTGCAATACCCCTGGGGTTGCAGATGTTTATGGGCTGTGGTGATCTCTTACCATCAGGAGACCCACTTGCTCGTTTGCCATCCAGTCGAATAAAAAAAATATGTATTTGTTTGTAAGGAAATATTTTTTTCAAATACAGCTTCAGCAGCATTCTAATATATCAAACAAAAATAAATAAATACGTAACTAAGTAAAGTAAGAAAAGTTTTTGTAATTCGAACTTTGCTTGAAACACTCCCGTCGAGTTTAGTGCGGTGCGTTTTTAGTATCGTTTTGATTACTACGGCCAGTAATTCTGTTTTGAGTCTATCTCAACTGCATTTTTGAGAACCTCATGTTTTACGTTTTAGTATAGGTGTTAAATAAAGGACTCGTTTTAAAGTTTGAAGCATAGTCTTTGAGGAAGTCCTGTCGACATTGACTCAAACAATTTGAGGCACTACGCGACTCGGTAACAAAGGGTGATTGTTCTTGTCAATACAACACTAGTATTGTACCAATACAGGTTGATTCGAAAGACGTGAGCAGGACCAATCCTCCCGGATTCAGTTTGTTAAGGCTGCTACTTATATCGTACCAGTATTAACACATTGATGGACACTACTTTCAATTAAACGTTATATTTGGAGGCCTATAGCCGTACATACAACGTGTTAATGAGATTAACTTTTTATTTATTTATTAAATTTAAAGGTGGAGGTTTACGACGTCCAAACCTATGAAACTTTGCTTGGGAGCCGTTCAATCAAGTATCATGTAACGCAATTTTCAAAGAGTTTTTACCCGCTCTGAGTCTCCATTCAAGGACTCATCTTGTCCAGTGACTCTCATCCATTCTTGTAATGTGTACTGCCCACGGCCAATTTTTCCTTGCCATGAGAGCCAGCTATAACGTCTAAATACGTCAAAGTGATGCGGTAAATAACTGTTCTGTAATTGAATGATATTGTACCGCATAACTCACGTCTTAAATTGAGTTTAGCTTGACATATTTTGGGATAATTCGTAGCCCTTCCTCTCGGAGCAACGCGACTTGGCAGCTGCTGCCTCTTTAGCCCCAAGCATGTCGAGCTAAACTCGATTTAAGACGTGAGTTATCCGGTATAATATCATTTAACATGGATGAGTCTCACGGCAGTTTCATGTTCAATGTTACATTGATTGGTTGGGCACAGATCCTACGAGTAGACTGACCAATATATATCCCTATTGGTATAGCTTCCCTAAGCTAGGTATATTATACCTGATGCAAAACGTTAGTCTCCGGTACGGCAAGATTGCCCCTCAGAGCATGTCAGCCTGTGCCCTCGAGTCGAGATCCGCGCTTCCTTAATAAGAGCTTACGCGAATTTATGCGCAAGCGCAGCTTTATACGCCCTATTGTGAAAACGGTATCGCTATCGTTATTGCTATGAACGGGGTAACTTTAGGTCAGCCAGGAATCTATTTGGGACACTTAGGGCCTGTTATACCATTCATTGATAAATCATCATCATCATGTCAGCCGAAAGGCGTTCACTGCTGGACATAGGCCTCTCCCAAGGCTCTCCACTCAGACCGGTCTTGTTCTTTCCGCATCCGCCGCGATCCCGCGATCTTAACCAGGTCGTTGCTTCATCTTGTTGGAGGGCTACCGACATCTCGTCTCCTATAACTTAAAGGTACATTTTTGTTTCATACAAAAGTCCTAATATTTATTTGTGTACATCTCATTTAATGAACTAAAATAATTTCCTTGCTCACCCGCGACCTTACGATAGCTAAGCTTATTCAAAATATGCGTGTTCATGCAGTTCCTCCACCTCCACACTGTAAGAACACACACAAATCACACAAACCCATCTATCACCACCACCACACTACACTGACGCGTTTCGAACTCAACCAGAGCTCATCTTCAGAGTGACACAACCGTACACCATGCTACCAGTTGTTAGACTAACGAACCACAACCACCGTTTTAACTTGTCACTGTAACTCCCCAAGTACCCACATACGTACAGTAACAAGTTAAAACGGTGGTTGTGGTTCGTTAGTCTAACAACTGGTAGCATGGTGTACGGTTGTGTCACTCTGAAGATGAGCTCTGGTTGAGTTCGAAACGCGTCAGTGTAGTGTGGTGGTGGTGATAGATGGGTTTGTGTGATTTGTGTGTGTTCTTACAGTGTGGAGGTGGAGGAACTGCATGAACACGCATATTTTGCATAAGCTTAGCTATCGTAAGGTCGCGGGTGAGCAAGGAAATTATTTTAGTTCATTGATATGGACCTCCGCAAAGTAACGCCTGATTCAATAAATCATCTCATTTAAGTCGCCGTGTGGCACAAATTGGACTTTTGTCTAAAACCGAATGCAGCAGAAATCACGCGACCGATCCGTGAAACACAACTCTAAAAACTACTTACGCCTGTCTGACTTCACCCTAAAAAAATGCATCAAAAATTGCATTGAAAACTTTTGAATTTATTATCTCAAAAACGAATGTACAAAAAGTGTGTAAAAATAAAAAATTAATGTAACAACTAATTTATAATTATTACTTACTATAAGTAGAACAAACTAACTAAAAACTTTCTATAAATTAAATTTTTTTGGCACAAAAAATCAATGAGATGGTTCCTTAGAACAGATCTTTCTGTCTTATAGTTTCGGGTCATTAGGTACCTATATGAGCGTTCATGAACCGCCTCAATCGTGGCCACATCTAGTTACGAATGCGCAGTAATATTCTAAATGTCGACAAAAATGTGCCCTCGTAGATAAATAAAATAAACGCTTGAATAATGACCATTTCAGAGTTACCCAACAAGTATGATATATGATCCATCGAAATGACCCCCCTGTACAAATGTCATGTGATAGGAATAGTAATAGCATTACAGCATGCTTAATATTATAGTATACTCGACAGGCTCTTCGCATAAATTGCGGGCACTGATCGCTGCGCCGGAGTTTAGCAAATCGTTATAGAATCAGATTATACGCTGCGAACTAGCTGCGTCTGCGACGGTGGTGCGCGGAATAGGTATAACAGAAAGTGCACTTGAAATGCCATTAGAGTAGAAACTTTAATTTTGTACGGTTAGGTATATGTAGCAAATATGCCGACCAAGTAGTAAAATACTTAAAATGTAGAAATAAAATGGGATGGATGGTGGGGGGAGGGGTTTGTTCTTTGTTTTATCTCATTTAGCTTTACTTGTATAGTGTAGGGTATCGTTGGATAGGGTTTTTTAATTTGTTTTAGTAGTTTAACCTTTTGAACGGCACGGTCGGCCACAGACGACAATAAAAAAAATCGGAAAATCGCTCCATAGGCGCCACGTAAAGCAGACATGGTGCCTATGGCACGATTTTCAGCTGTCGCGTTTTGCCGGCCGTGGCGCTCAAAAGGTTGAGTAAATAGCAGGCTAACTTATAATAGTAGATTATTGTCGTGGCCGGGAAGTAGGCAATTGCTGGCTGAGTATGAGTATTAAACGGACGAGCTTGCGAGTCCGTTTAACTAATACGAAGCCAGTAATTGCTATTCCGGCCAAGACTAATATATAGCTTTTCTCAAAAATGGTGAAGGAAAAAACTACATCAGAATAAACTTTTATTAAATAGGTAGGTACAAAGTATTGCAAATCATTTAAAATTAAATGTCATATTATTATTTGTGCAGTTTTGAAAAGTTAAAGTTATTGACTGCCCAGGAAGGTTAATATTAGTTTGCTGGATTTCGTGCTGTGTATTGGTTATCGACGGTGAATTGGCAGGTTGACTTGATACGGAGGTGGGGCTGAATGTGGATGTCTGTGGTTTGTTCCATGCAGCGGCTGGTTGTTCCGAACTTAAAGAATAAGAAGCTTGTGGATTGCTTTCTTGCCGGGAGGTGGAAGGTTGATCGACATTCGTGCTGTAATTAATACGCTTGTTTATTGCGTCGTTAATATGTGACTTGTTGGTTACGGACTCCGCGATATATCCTTCTACTACTTTTTCAGATTTCCAGCCTCCATGGCGTTTCATAGTCAATAAATTCGCCCCAGCATCGGCTAATAAGGTTGCGGACGTTCGTCGGAAGCAGTGCCCAGTGTACATTTCCGTATTGGCCAAATTTAAGAATATGGCGACTTCTTTGGGAAACGTAGATATTTTATGTCTGCCAATAACCTGATTGAAGCATTTTCCATTTCTAAACTGCAAAAAGAACTTGTCTGATGTCGCCGAAGCCGGCCGTAACGCTCGGTACTTCTCCATGATTGAGATGTATTCGTTCTTAATGACAAACATCCTATCAATTTTGGTCTTTGTATCTCTCAATTTTACCAAAATGACGTCGTCGTGATATGTTACGTCATTTTTTGTTAGATTGTACAGTTCTGTACTACGGCAAGCACCGTTCACACCTAAAATAAGAGCAATCTGCAACAGAAAATACAAAATACTCGTAAAATAGCTTCTAAAAGGGAGCATATGAGTACCTTACTAATGAAAATGACGTTTACCTTTGTAGCTAAGTATCGGTCGTCCGGGGCTTCATTTAAAAACTGTGTAATATTTTCTGAAGTTAACACGTTGGATTTTTTACTCTTAAATCCATCCGATTGTCTTTTCAGGAAAGCAGTCAAGTTTGAGAAATTTTTGATGTTGACGTTATGTTTTACATTGACTGTAAATTTTACCATAGAATATATTGCCCACAATGATGATGGCATTTTACTTTTGGCTAATTCACTGAAATATGCCAAAAATATATTTTCTGAAAATGTATTAACTTTCTTTTCATTTCGCCACTTCATGAAGTTTTCGTATGCTTTTAAATACTTTTCTTTGGATTTTGCCGGAAACAAATTATTTATTGCCACATTAGCTGCCTCTTGTAACTCTGGTGGTGTACATTCAACATCGCTTGAACTTGAACTCATTTTCTTGAATTTATATTATGTAACGATATATTTTATACACAGTTCAGTTCACCTTTACTTGAAAATATTTTTTTTTTTAATTGTTTCCCGCCTTTTTTCATAGAAAAAAAAAATTGAGGTGTATTTTTCAACCGAAAACACCACAAGCTGTTTAAGACACAACAAAAAAAGTCCGGGGTTCCATCAAATAATTGACACCGGCCATTTAAGTTGGCTGTATACGACTTGTGACAACTCATTACCATGGCCATTTTAACTTTTTAAAAAGTTTGCGACTCGACAATAATGGAATTTGTATGCGACATTATTGTCGAGCTAGCGAGCCTGCAATGTGTTTTAACTTTTTAATTTTTCGCTGACCATAAACTATGCACTTTACCTTCTGATAAGTAAAGAATAATGACAACTTTTACGGACATTTTTGAGAAAAATATACCTACCTACTTGAAAAATATATTGACAGATAGCAAAATAGCAACATGTATAAATAAGGTATGCAAGGATTTTTTCGTAACGGAACCCTATCCTTGACGTGTCCAACATGCTCTTGAGCGGTTTTTTATTATATTTCAACACGGTCCTGTTATCCGCGACTCCGTCTGCGTAGATTTCGTTTATCGCTATCTCGTAGGAACAATGCAACTTCCCGGGATAAAAACTATCCTTTGTCCTTCCCCGGGCCTCAAACTAGATAGTTTCGAATCGGTACAGCGTTTTAGACGTGATGAGGTAACAAACAAACAGATTTATAAACTTCTGCATTTGTAATATTAGCGGGATGATAAAAAAACAACAATTTACCAACAAGGTATAAGTAGTGCTCTGTGGGCACTAGTATTCTGTGGCTCGCTTCAGCTGCGCCGGAGTCGCTATGGCGGCAAATTGTGGCGCAGAATTACGAGCCGTCACTTCTATTTATTTCGGCGAGGATCCAGATAAGTGCGATGCAACAGAGTTGCACAGAAAACCTACCGTGCAAGTTGTGTTGCATTACCGAGTCGCGTGGCGACATTTGGGGATCCTGGCTTGTTGTCGAAAATATTTCTCACAAACTGTTCATTTTCCCAACTGTGGAAAATGGACAAACATTTTTTTTTGAAACTAAACTATGCTGGATATAATTCAGGATTACCTGACCTGTAGAACCCTAAAGGTTAGGTTACGTTACTTTAATAAATAGGGTCCGGAATTTTGCGTGCGGCTATTGACAGATTGTAGGGAGAGAGCACCGCTTTGTATCGATGTTATCGATAAATCAATAGTTTTTTTATTTATTTTTTTATTAAATAAAACCTCAAATTTTCCGACGATGCATACATTTTTCAGCGGCCAATGATAAAAAAGTTTAATTCATTTAAATTGCTTTATTGAAACAACTTTAACTACGAATACCTTTATATTTTTTAACTTGAGAAAAGATCATTCTGAGACCACTTAATGTTAGGTAGCTTGTTTGCTTATCCTTCGATAAAATAAAAGATAAAAAATATTATTTTGTATTCCTTCAGTTCTTACCATAGCCAATATAGAGTATTTTATAATAATATTCTGAGCAAAAATATATTTACATAGTAGGTATTAAAGTTACAACATAAATTTAAAAAGACTATCAATCTATCGATAACATCCATAAAAAGCGGTGCTCTCTCCCTACAAACTGTCACTAGCCGCACGCGAAATTCCGGGCCCTATTAATAAATGACATAAGTACAGTTAAAAAAAAACGTTCGGCTATTATGAAACAGTTGGGAAATTAATAATTTGGGAAAAATCGGATTCTGCCTTTTCGCAGAATTATTGTTTGTCAATGGTTTCATTTGCCAACTATTTCTTTTCCCAACTCTCAATTTTCTTCGAAACCATAAATTTTTCTCAGTTTATTTTCTTATGCTTTTTTAGAACACAGTAGGTTACGTTAGGTTTGTAATATGAAAGTTCCGGAAAAAATGTTGTTTAAGAGAAAAGCCTGAGTTGGCAAAAGAAAAAGAGTTGGGAAAAGGCAGAGAACAGGGAAAAATATTTTCGGCGAAAAATTAGAGAACCCGATATTTACTTATGAAATGATCGATGGAACCCAATTGCAGCTTGTGCGGTTTATTTATGTATATCCTTCCATTTTGGCGAGAATTGGGAACGCATAGAGAATCATATTGTAGATGCAACAAAGTTGCTGTAAAATACTACTAAATATGGTTTCATCGATTCTTATCGGCAATTACTAATTGCGGCGGCATTTGTAAAGTCAACAGAAGGAGTGAGCCGTTTCGCTGCGAACACTGTCAGTTGTACTCATACAATGGTAAAATGCATCAAAATTTACTGCATCACGCTGCACTTTTCATGCAATAAAGTTACTTTTTTTGGATTTTGCTTGAAGAGCATATCCATAATTTACTATTCTCAAAAAATCCTCTAAGAAAACATGTCCGTGGAAGCTATGCGTGTTGTCCGTAGGTTTGTATGGAAGAGCAACCCCCTTAAAAATGACACGACTCTACTGCCAAGGTAAAATTTCAAATTCATTTATTAAAGACAGCATCTATCTTTGGTTAACATGATATTCCTTAAAATACTATACAAATATTCTTTATTACACCCCACAAATCAGTATAAAAATTAGAAACAAAATGCAGAATAAGAAGAAGCTAATAAGAGGGAGTGCAGATCATTTGGATCCACTCTACTTTTGCTATACTAATAGGGCTTCGTACAATTTTTATATCTATGAATATCCAGTGTTTTAGAGCCTTGCTCCTAAGCAAAGTCTTTGGTAATTTTACATCATTTGTTTTATTTTCTAGTTTTTTATCATGTTATTAAAAAAAAGATCCTTGCTTTCCTATTGTGTTGATACTAGGTACCTCATACTACATAGAATACGAATATAACGACTCACACTAATTTCTAATGATTTGCGTAGGTACAACGGATATCTGTATGTAATTCAATCTTGTATCTTAATGGCCACTAAACTGGTGTGCAAAACGGAACGTGCCGGAAAACACACCACCCACGGAATGATCAAGATTCGCCGTGAAACCATAGTTTACAATTTTAGACATTTCGTGAAATAGCGGACGAGCACCATCAATAGACGGCGGGTACTATTTAAATTAAAAAAAATGCAGGGCACAAAATCTATTTATTTATCTACATAGGTACAAAATAATTTCAGGGTCTAAGTACAAAATTTTACATAGGTACTAAAATTCAACTCAAAAAAATGGTCAAATAGTTGACTTAGTGCTGTAATTTTCTATTACTGGTGGTGGTCGTACCTACTCGTATTTCAAAATGAAAACAATTTTCGAACGGTACTTTTAAGTGATACAAATCGGTCTCCAGAACATAGGGCTTCTGTCAGTCAGCACTTTTCATGTTATTGTAAATCTATAGGTCAATTGGTGTGGAGTGTCCCATGATATTTATTATTTATTTATTTTTGAGACTTTATATCGATTCGGTACCTACATACATAAAGACCTACTTTAAATAACATTTGAATGAATAAGAAACACACACACACGACACACACAAAATTAAATATAATTATTACAAAAAAAACTTCAAAACAAAAATACGGATAGTTTGAAATGTCGGGCGCAATCTTCGCTATTAATGCGTAAATGACCCGAGTACATATTTTACATATTAACAGACAAAATCTTCAAATACTCAACATTATAATAAAGTCTTTAAATGTGGGATAGTTACCAGCAACATAGATTACAGTCACAAGTAAGTCGATCGGTTTCGACGGTCTCCATGCGACACGCATATTTCACTTTTTATGTGACTAAAATACATAAATATATAATTGCTCTGTTCATCGATTTTAGATATAAGAGGTCGTTTATATTCATATGGCATTATAAGAAATGTGTAAACAATTTATGAGCTCATAATGGATCTGTGGTTTTGAGTGGTAGGTAGCTTAAAGATCTGGCGATTAGGATATTTTCTGATTAATAATGTGATATTATAATTATTTATTGTTCAAAGCGTCGCTCTGAAGCAAATGTTCGCTTTTATTTTAAATAGGTATGTCCGCAGTAGTCCATATTTTATAGTTCATAAATAAACAATTTTGTCGAACATATTAATTTTGTTTTTCTGTATGAATAAGCGAAATCTATTGGAAATTGGTTTGGGAGCCAAGTAAAATACAGTATCTACAATTAAATATTGAAATAATATTTTATTCCATTTTTATATCGACACTAGGAAGCCAACAACAACTGACACCTATCACAGTGTGGACAGATCTAAAAATAATATGGCGTATAATCAAACATTAAATACTAGCACATTGAGTACTTAATTTTTGGATATTAAAATAAATAAACCAACATAATCATTCGACGACAAAGAGGCGTAGGAATAAACAGAGGGGCTACGAAACTCGCAAATCGAAGTTCGTATCGCACCGTCTCTTTCACTCGCGCATTAAATGACATAAGTGGCAGCAGTTCGAGTTTTGCACTTCGTGGTATAGGGCCTTTCTTGTTGGGACTATTGTAAGGCCCGGGCCGGGAATACACATGCCTATAGCTCTTAGGTACATTTTCATGCAAGTTAGCTTGCACGCTTCGCGCCAGCGATTAGGAAAATGTGCGAGCTACAGACAGGCATGTGTATAGCCTTATTTCTAGTCTTATACCTACAGCACATATAACATAGACACAATTAGTGATACTGACCTAATGTTTATCTTTTAAATCTTTTAACACAATTACAAAGTACGGTCGGTTCCCTAACTTATGTACCTATCCATTTTTTTTCATACTAGTTGCATAGAAAAGTGGACACTTATGTTAGGGCACCGACTGTATATAACATAATAATAATGAATGATGAAAACAGACGTGGCTGCGTGGTCCAGTTCCTTTACCCTTCTGGCTAGGAGTAAAAATGTTATGTAAAAAATACTTATCACGTGGACCAAGGACGTGCAATATTCCTTAGAACACGTTTTCATATTTGTATCTATTCAATGAAGGTTTATTGTCAGGCAAAATATCGCTAGATGGCGTTAGCATCGAGAGGTCCGTTAGACTCTCTTACACAGTTATTCTTGAAATTAGGCATCCTAGAAGTGTCTTAAGGGCGGCTAAATAAGGAATTACGAACGAGAGTCTATTAGAAGCCCGAAGTCGAAGACTGAGGGCTTTAATGAGTCGATGTTCGTAATCCTAGTACCGCCCGTGCGACATACAATGGCCGCCATCACAGTTTGCGAGTATTTTTTATTTCTAAAAGAAAAAATAAATTGTTCCAAATATTGGCGATACCTTAGGCTGCGCTCTTGGCAGCGCTGTCCTCCGCCTCCCGCACCATGCGCTGCAACGTGCGTGTGCGTGTGTCCTGCAGCAGAGTGCGCAGCGCCATCAGTACGCGCAATGACTCATTTACCGACCTCGGGTTTCATGACATGAAAATTTGTACGCGCAATGACTCGTTTACCGACCACGGCTTCATGACAAGCACATTAAGGTCGAGGGTTTTATTTGGGAGGTTGCAACCAAGGTAGCCTGCATGTTACGACACTTTTTACGAGGTTGTGTGATGAAAAATAAATATATTTAGCCAATCATTTTGCGATACAAATGGCAAAACTGTCAAATGCACCTCACGCACGATACCAGCGCCAACTAGCCTGTCGCAGAAACCCTCGTTCGCTATAGTTTGAGGGTTTTGACAGGCGAAATATCGCTAGATGGCGTTAGTCTCGAGAGTTCCGTTTGACGCGCGTCTAATTTGTAATTGGCTGATTTATTGATTGTACGTACGTTGCCGAGGAAGCCGCTGCAGGGCTGGATGGGCGGCGGCTGCGGCGGCTCGGGGGAGCGGCTCGGTTGCACCATCACGCTCCGACCATGCTGCAACGAACACATTGTTATTTATTTTATATGATAAGAGGAAACAAGCAGGCGGGTCACCTGATGGAAAGCAATCACCACCGCCCATGGACACCCGCGATAACATAAGTTGAGTTTTCTTGCGTATTCAAAAACTTGTCTTCGCAATGAGAGTTTCTGTGACAGATTATTTGTGGTTATATAACTAAATGAGCCAATGACAAGCAAGACTGTAATGTCAAACGGACCTATCGGTATTAACGCCATCTAGCGATATATCGCCTGCCCAGAGACTCTCATTAATAGAACTAAGCTTATACAACTCAATGACTAAAGCCAACTTTAAATACGAATGTTTGTTCCTGGGTCTTGGGTGTTTAATATGTATTTATTGCCACATATTTGTAACGTGTATGTTGTTTTTATTTTTGTCTTTTGTTATGTTCATTGTATTTTTCTTTTAATGTGGCAATAAATGTCTTTTTATTTATTTATTTTTTTATTTAAGTATTTATCTGTCTATATAATTATATTTATCCGTTGCTTAGTACCCACAACACAAGCTTTGCTAAGCTTACTTTGGGACTAGGTCAATTGGTGTGAATTGTTCCGTGATATTTATATAAATTTATATTTATTTATTTATACTCTATTTGTTCTAAGATGATTCAAATGACACATGATGATTATGTAACTTTGTGAGGTGGTAAGTAACTATTTTTTTATTTTTTCCAACAGAGATATAATGCTTGAAAAAATGAAATCACATTAAAACTGCTGATTGTTCGAATATTTTAACTCAAATTTGCTAACAAATTGGTAAGTTACTGCGTAGACACTGTGTTATATTAACTTACTTTCTTTAATGAACGCCCTTACAATGTTGTTTCAATAGGCCGCAATTGCTAGAGGTGAGGGTTATCGGTAAAAATAAAAGCGGTAAAATAAACGATCTTATTATTGATTTGCAAGATTGTTCGTCAGAGTCGGAAAGTGATACTCCAAGTGTTGATTAAATTACATTTTAAAATTCAAATAAGACTTTCAGTTCGATAGCGTAACGTTTAATTAAACCAACAAATAATGCTATTTCCCCTTTTAGCACTAGGTACATGCAAAGTATCGATAGTTTGCGTAATATTAGGAGGGACTCTAGTTCCGTCAGTTTGGCATCTGTCATTTGAATCATGTTAGAACAATAGAATATAACAAGCTCGATTGGAGTCAAATATCAACAGAGATAATAATTTTCTATTATAATAATGAGCAAACCATTCTGTATCTATATTGTACGAAAAGGTGAACAAACGACCTCGCGCCTACGGCCGCAAAAATTATACAGTACATCCGCAATCCTTAATAAAATAATCGTGTTTATCTAGTTTTATTGTTGAAAACGTTACCGCAATTTGAATATCTCGAATAATAATATAAAAACGGTTTTGTGGGCTAAGAATCCGGACCATAAGAAACAATTGATCAAAAATTCGTGGCAACATAAAAAAAAACGACTATTCTCCGCCCATTTTGTCCGGCAAAAGCGTCACGGTAATTAGACAAAATGCACAGAGCTGGAAAAAGAATGGCAACTATTCTCATTGATCAATGCAATCAAGTCTAATTACAGTGTCACTTGTTCGGGAAAGAAGTCAAAAAGACAGATGCACTGATGAATGAGAATGGCTGAATTTTATATAAAATAACAGCTAGTTGTTTATATTTATATTCGTATATTGGGGTCAACAAGTTAATTTCTAAGCATATCGTGCCATATGGAATTGCTAAGCTTATTCATAAGTATGCTGCCAGTTGAAACCGCTTGCATATTACAAAGTGTAAAGCAAAGTATACTGTAATCAAAGTAAAATGTTGATATTTTTTTTTGTGTGGTATGTTCTCTTACAATACCTATTTGTTTTAACATTTATTTACAATTTCGGTAAGTATTTAATATTAAATCCTTAACTATCCCGATTACGGTCATAAAAAAAAATTGTCTCGTACATGAAGGGTTCCGTAAACAGTTCAGTAAAAGTTTTTCTTAAAATTCTTCTAATATTTTTTTTTTGCTGACTGTACTTCATGCCCCTGGTTACCAAAGTACTTGTCAAGACAAATCAAACGAGTCCAAACTCGATGCGGTCGTGTCGTTTATCTTAAAGTTGCTATGGTTACCCGCTAACTTTATCATCGGATCAACTCCATGTCATAATAATATTGCATTGTGCAATCGGTTGCCAACATCCACTTCAAATTTGAGTTGAAAGATGCCATCCTAGCAAACATAATATACATTAATTACACTGCAAATAAATACAGCGTGTATTTTTTATACTACCTCAAACTTTAAGGGCAGTTAGTGAAGGCCCTAATAATCACATTTTATTGTTAAAATCGCTAACTTAAAGGTAAACATTCAAACATCATAGGGCCGTTGCTATTAGGTGACAACCTTGGCTGCCTAGCAACGGCTAACAACGCGTAGCAACCAAAAACGCTGAAAAAAAATCATTCAAACATTTCTTGTATGACGTTCCTCTTTAATTTGTAACTTTATTTTATTTTTAGTATTTGTAGTTATAACGGCCACAAAAGTTAGTACATAATCTGTGAAAATTTCAAGTGTCTAGCTTTTACGGCTTAAGAGATAGAGCCCTATGACAGACAGACGGACAGACAGACAGTGGAGTCTCAGTAATAGGGTCCCGTTGGCACCCTTTGGGTACGGAACCCTAAAAATATAAACCTAATCTTTTGACGACCAGATGGCCTAGTTGTTAGAAAACCTGACTACGAAGCTTGAGGTCCCGGGTTCGATTCCCGTGTCGGGGCAGATATTTGTATGAAAAATACGAATTTTTGTTCTCGTGTCTTGGGTGTTTAATATGTATTTAAGTATATATATATATATATATATATATATATATATATATATATATAATTATATTTATCCGTTGCTTATAGTACCCATAATACAAGCTTTCCTAAGCTTTCTTTGGGACTAGGTCAATTGGTGTGAATCGTCCCATGATATTTATTTATTTATTTAATCATCGGCCTTTGGCCAGAATAAAATAGAAAACAGGAAAATTAAAAAATAATTTTCGGCGGTCATAAGTTTTAGGACTTGGTAGCTACGAATCTCTGCTATTCGAGTATTATTTAAACGTGATTTAGAAAGCTGATCGGCTAATATAGTTACCTCCTGTGCAGTTAAGAGCGGAGAGAAACCGTCACTATTTAAACAAACAGCCTCCCACACGAATCCATATCAGTCAGGCTTTGATGACATTTACTGACCTTGAACGGTGGCCCTAATTTGTCAGTTGATAAATTACCCTGGCCGTAGGTAGGATCAACCAGCTCAACGGTTGGATTCACAATTTTAGAGATGTGACGTATCGAATGGTAGCATCCAAATGGCGGTTTCGGTATTTTAAATTAATAAAAAAAATGTTGTCAGTTAACAAGATCTATAAAATATGTTAGTAACAAATTATACTTAATATACTCTTACCTAGTATAATCGAGGTAATAAGCCCATCAAAGGATAAATGGGCAATTAATAGCTTCAACTCCTTTAAATCCCCAGGCCTGGATGAGGTCTTCCCAGCACTTCTAAAGTGGGGAGGATATCGACTGATCCAAAGGCTCACTACCGTTCATATTTTAAACAAAATATAACAAGAACTTTACGATATCAGGTATCATCAAACTAAAAAAAAATATATGTACTTGGCCGTCTTGGCCGAATACCAATGCCCTATTTCACGAAGCTACAAGTTAGTCTTTGTGTAACTTATCTATTCAGCTCTACGGTCCCATCTCTATTCATATCGATTATGTTTCCACCAGATATAGGCCAAAATGTAAATGTTATGGTAATAGACCTTTGAACTAAGACACTTGGTTTAACGCTTTATCGTGGCAAATAATATTTGCTAAGCTAAGGTGTTGAGCGTAGATTATTTAATTATTTTATCCGTTTTTCTGGCAGCAAAAGGAATCAGAAGTGCTGGCGGATTCAGCCAGAGAAAAGGTTTTAAAAATGATGAAATCTGAAATAGCATTATACCGGCATGATATCAATTTAATGACGTGTCAGCTTTATATAAAAAAGTTTCTGATTTAACTAAAACTTCCAAGAGCTTACTTGAAATTTGAATTTATTTTCTGCAACTAGTACATTGCTAGGAAATTGTTAATTGACCTGTACATACGTACAGATTACTTGATATTCCGTTCTCAATACTTAGCTGTATTCAACAGGATCATGGCCTGGACCCGTTACAAGATCGAATCCGAGATTCGTACCGTTCTTGCAGGCTAGGGCTGTCGAAAACACGGATTCAGGTTTACCGATATTTTAATTAAAAAGTATTAAGAGCGTTTATACCTGCTGAGCTGGCAACGTAGCATATTTTTGTTAGTTTTTTTCGTGGTAGACTTTTATATTCATTAAAAACTAATTTATGTTTATTAACGGCTTTGAAAGAAAATAAAAGTCTATAACGAATAATTATTGGAGTAGACACATTAACATATATTAAGAAGAGTTCTATCAGACCACATTTTTAATTTTCATTCAATTTTTATAAACTAAGAAAAATGCAACTTTGCCAGCTCAGCAGGTATAAACGCTCTTAAAGTACCTATAGTGTATTTCGTTCCAGTATTTCTACTCTTCTTCTTGTCGGTATCTTCATTGCAAAAGGTAGTATCTAGTCTGAAGAGATGGAAAGGGAGAGGTTTGATGGATCGTTGCAGTATTTACATATGGTACTTATTTCAGTCGAATTCTTACCAATTAATTACCTAATAGTAATAATGGGAATACACTTGAAGTATAGTTATATACATATAAAAACAATTGCATGATGTTTATTGAGACTTGCTGTTCAGCTCGCATCTGATACATAACTTAAGCTATTTAAGGTGACAAGCGAAATTGTAGCTGTGAGACTCACTCATATTAAATATATTGACCCGGATAACTCTCGTCTTAAATCGAGTTTAGCTCGACATGTGATAATGTGTGTGTTGTGATGTGACATGTGCGATAAGACGTGAGTTGTCCGGGTCAATATATTTAATATTCGTGTACCTCGTAGTTTCTACTGTCTATTTTTGCACTCTACTACGACAAGTCTCTTCGGCCATATGAAGCAGAACTAGTTAGAGATCCTGAAATTTTTTAGTACCTGATAGACTTATTACCTTAGTAAATAATGGCAATGCATTGTCTCAGTGACAAAGGACTTTATTTTTAACAGTGTGTTCTATACAATTTTTGCAATTCTTAGTGTCCCAACTCCCAATGAAGCAAACTCCTCGCATTGATCTAGAAAGATATATCATAAACAGCAGCCCTGTAAGCAACCCGTTTAATGCAGAAAATTGCTCAGGAAGACAAAAAGATAATTGACGCTCAACATGTTACATTATCTTAGAGAATGTGATGTTATGTTTAATACACGTAACTTCACTTTTTGTGATAAATTGTAAGTACAATGTAGAGTACAGTTTTTCATTGGACTACTTAGTGCGGTAGATTTTCAGATTAAATCAATGCTACCACACCACTAACTTCACCACTATGTTTAAACGGTTGAAGAGATCTCTGCTCCCATGAGTAGAAATAAATATTAATTAAAATTTGTGGGTTTTTTTTCTTTCTTTTCTCGTTTAGATTTTTTTTTATTTTCTATTTTTTTATTGTATAATTGTTTTTTTGTGTTATTTATTATTATTTAATTAATTTAGATTTTTTTTGATGAGATAGATAAATAAATTATGATGTAAATGTGACTATAATCTTCAACAAATTTTAGAGATAAAAAAACTATATTCAATCATTAACTACTTATATTCATTTACACACAGCTTGTTTCCTCCGATCATTTTCATTCGTTTGTAGCTCTAAATATAACTGCCATTGTTTTATAAACCATCTCCAAGCTCAAATGAAATCAGATAGCAAGCAATAAACGCAGGGCTAATATATTGGGACGTCGCAGTAAATTAACCACACACCCTCGAGTAATTAAACTAATTACAACCCAGTCTAGACACTAGAATACCTTCGACTCCTCTATTTATACACTATCTTAAATTATAGAGGGAGGATTGTCTAGAACGAAGCACGACTCAGCTCATGAAGTTGTTTTTTTTCTGGCATTAGATCGCGCGCTGGCCAGCCATAATAAATGAAAAAAAAAACGAACCATAGAATATAGAGGTGCATCGTAATTGCTCACGAGCATCCATCTAGCTATGCTGTGGAGTTTGGTTTGCAATTTATCACGGTTTTACTCTATTTAAAAAGCGGGTTCATTTCATTTTGGTGAGTTTTTTTTTAATTAAATTAAAATGTATGAGCAGATCACATAATTTTAAAAAGGTTAATATGAGAAACTTACTTGAAACTCCTTTAAAAACTGACCACTTTAAACCGGCTGGCAGTAATATTATGAGTAGGTAAGCCAATACAGGGATTCACAGAAAAGGAGTGCCGCCCTATACTAAGAAGTGCAAAATTCGAACTTATCGTATCTTACCGTCCCCTGACACTAATATTATTTAATATGAGTGAGAGGGACGGTGCGATACGAAACGAACTTTGATGTTCAAATTTTGTAGTACTTAACCCCCATGTTAACTGAACACCGTAAGTGGATTTATTTGATAAACAAAAGTGACTAATGCGCTCAGAAAGCGATTATAAAAAGTTCTTTACGTATTAATGTCAGTAGGTGGTTTTTTGCCGTTCTGAGTAATAATTGTAATGTAATCGAATAAAAATCTAGTCCGAGGTAATTTGGCTGAGAACTTCCTTCCTGTAACATTTATTGTTCGTTTCGTTTCTTTTTACGTCCAAATAAATAGTGAATGGAAGCAAGGACAAATAAACAATTGTATTAAATTTAGATAAAACAAGATATTTCGGTATATTACGCAAAGCACTTAAATAAAATATAGGATAGGTATACATAATGACTATTTCTAAAAGCATGAATTTCAAAAAAAACGAAGCGCTGTAATTTCACCTACGTTTAATTTAAGGTTTGAATTAACGGTCAAATTGTAACACACATTGTATTGTGTTTTCGGTATTTCGAACACAAATGGACTGAAAATACCTACACGTACATTTATTACCGGTATTTATTATGTATTTATTACTTATAGAAGTTAAAACAATTTAAAATATTTTCATTGTTTCATATAAAAACGTATACAACTTTTGCCGTTAAGTTTCAAATGATAAAATAAATGGAGTATAGCAGCATGCTCGCGGCATTATATTGATCATGACATTCAATCGATAGGTTGTAGAAAAAGCTACAACATAAACTACCTACCGTAACAACATTGACTCTTTCCTAACGCGCAAACTCAACATCGTAATACTTTTATACATATAGTTTAATGTGTAGGTAGGTCCACTCAGTAAATATAATAATCAAATGAAGATATTAAAATCCAAGAACCGGAGATATTTTAACAGGTAGATTAAAAAAAGGTTTACCGGATACCAACAGAGGGCCTACTCCGAAGTTCGTATCGTACCGTCCCTCTCGCTCTCGTATTAAATAATAAGTGTCAGAGTGAACTTCAATTTTAGAATTTTGTAGTAGCCCTGCTGATTAGACCGCCCGGTGGTCGAAGATTCAAAGGGATAAACATAACTGAATAAATAGCTGTGTCCTCTGCATACTCTAAAAGGTAACCGGATAGAACTTTGTCTCATTCAACACTAGGCTCAATTTAAAAGATTTTGTGAACTTGATAGCATCGCAAGCGCAGGTCCGTGTGAAGGGATTGATTTCAATTTATCTACTTACGTTTCAACTGGTGTAATTGTTAGAAGAAAAATACAACTTTCTAAATTATACTATGACAGGCCAAGCGTGGACAGTAAGATATGTTATAATATAAATAAAATCTTACGTGAAACACCAGTCTTGATTATGTTTGTAGTTTTATAGGTGAACGTTTTGAGAAGGTAAACCAGAATAGAGTACCTAAAAAATATCTTAAAAACTAGAGTTTACCCACGGCTTCGCATGCGTAAACTATTCGATCTGCAGATACCATGGTAGCGTAGTTGCAATTGAAATTCTGGGAATTTACAAAATTCTCCTGGGAATTCCCAAAATTTAGATCCTAGTGTTCATTGAGGTTGTGCTAAGAACAACTGTCCAAAATTTCATAACTCAACCCAAAAAAAACTGAAACAGCTAAAAGGATGACATCAAAATATTCCCGATGGCCAGTATTTTCGGCATCATTTGAAAATCGAACACCGAATGCCATAAGCGGCGCCATCACAAACTACCAGGTTACCAAATCACCTCATCAATATCACCGTGACCTTTATTAATGGGTGTTTAGATCGAGTTTGAATCAACTCTGATTTTGATAGATGAACGTTTATTGTTGGTCGGCGTGACAAAGAGGTCCAATTTGAGCGTATCTTCATAATCTTACGCTCGTGATTCAACGTCGAATCTGTTGTATCTCAAATGATGCCCGTGAGATTTCGTGTTTACTTGAACTCTTGACTAGGTATAACTATTGGGACAGTGTCGAGGATTCAAAATGTATAAGACACTTTGTGTGTGCGTGTATGAGTTCTAAACATCTAGAATAATTGAGTTAGATAGTGGCCAAGACAGCTTAGCCGGCCTGTACCAACGAAAAATCGATAAAAAAATGTTTGCAATCCAAACAAATAAGCCCATGCCCGTATGCATGCGGCATTATTATGCTGCAGTAACTATTAAAATTATAATAGCCATAATAATTAATAGCAAAAACTAGTTAAGCATATGAACTTAGCTGGAAATCACACATTCGCACCAACAATTTTATGTCACTAACTTGAAAAAATCTCACCGTAGATAGCCTTTTTATTATAGCGCATTGACCTTTAGACAAAACATCTATAACGTATATTTCAGAATTAAGTTTATCCATAGAAAATTCTCGAAGATAGGTGGCCAATTTTTGAAAGCAGTGATTTTTTTGTCTTTTATATAGTTTAAAAACTGTAGTTTTGCAAGGGCGTCACCAGCCGATGGCCGGGGGGGGAAGGGGCAAGTTGATATGGAGAATGAGAAATGTTCGGTTTCGACGTACGGGAATGGTCGTTAAACAAGTCAAGTCAAAGACTTCGGACTTTACATTTGGCAACTTTTTAGAATCTCTCTCTAGGGGGGTGGAGGGGGCAGCGGCCCCTCCCTCCCTGCTCGCCCCTGGCGACGCCCTTGTAGTTTTGTACTTAGTGCCTAATGCACAATCCATGGGTTGGCATCCGCCATCTTTAAAATTTTGCAATTGGCGCAATGTTTACTTTTCGAATAGTATTTTCGAGTAACGTGATTTCGAAAATCGGTCCCCTTACATGAGTTCTACCAGCCAAAACCTATTCTCTACTTTACATTTTACTCAGAAAGGTCAGTCGCTGTTGGCAATACGCTGTTATAAAAATATGCGTTGTTTCCACGCTTAGGTGATGCTAAGAAATTCGCGGACCATTCAAGCTTGTTATTTGATATGCATGCAACTTGATACAAAAGGCTGTGAAACTTTGTAAGGTTGGCGTGGAAAAGGTGCCAGTGTACAAGTAGCATCAGAAACAAACCGGTGAGTCCAACTTATGGGCACGCATACGAAGTTTTTCATAAAACACGTCATTCTGATATCAGTTTGTTCCATCATTTATTTGATCAGAATGACGACACAATTAACGTGTATCCCTCTCAGACTGACGGACTGATGAAAATTAAACGTTTTAAATGGTATTCGTTAGTCCGATGTCAGTAATAGAAAACGAGAACGATGGACTGCACTAACGCCAAAATGAGCTTGTATCTAACACCGAAAAACAAAACCGGCCAAGAGCGTGTCGGACACACGTTCCGTAGCCATTACGAAAAAATTAAGTACTTAATATTTTTCTAAGGATTTCGTATTTTGTACGGAATATTCCAAGTTTAGTATATTTTATACCTTAGGCTGCTATTTACTCTTAAACTACTAATAATTCTCAAGAAAACTTAACCGTTATAGTTTTCCTTGTAAGTTTAATATACTTACCACCGCCCTGAACTTTTTCAAATTTTTCCACCCACTGGTTTAGATTTTAGAGGGGGGGACGCTCGATTTTAATGAAAATTTGCACTTTAAAGTTGAATATTTTGCAAACAAATCACTGAATCTAAAAATCGTTTTAGCAACCCCCTAATGGTTTTAAAATACCTATCCAACGATACCCCACACTACAAGATTGGACGAGAAAAAAAATACCCCACTTTACGTCTATGGGAGGTACCTACTCAAAAAATATTTTTTATTGTACCTATCTTTTTGTCGGCATAGTTTACATATACGTATATTCGTGCAAAATTACAGCTTTCTATCATTGGTTGGTAGTCCCTGAGCAAAGCCGCGGACAGACAGACAGACAGACATGGCGAAACTATAAGGGTTCCGTTTTTGCCCTTATGGCTACGGAACCCTAAAAACAAATTCTTAATAAATATCTAATTTGTTTATTCTGGTAAAAAAGTAAAATAGTCTTGAGTCTTCGGGTAAAAAAGTTTTAGTTCATTATAATTCTTCTTTATTACGTTCAGCTAGAGCGGTTTTAGTAAATGCGGGTTCACTATCAGCTTCATCATCAGCCGGAAGACGTCCACTTTTGAATAAGGGCCTCCTAAGGAACGCTACAATGGACGACAACCCAACTCGCCACTTGCATCCACCCCCCAACTCTGACAATGTCGTCAGGCCGTCTAGAGCTGCCAACGCTTCGTCTTCCTGAGGGTATTTCCATTCCATCCCAGCCTATTTACGTCCCACTGCTAGGCACAGGCCTCCTCTCAGAATGCCTGGCCTAGAGGATAAATAATTTTCAAGAGTCTACCTATTTTCATTTCTAAAGATACAGCCCTGTGCCTGAGACAGACAGACAAAGAGTCTTAGCAACAGGATTCCGTCATCCCAATAACTAAACCGTCTTTCAGTTAAATCACTACAGTCCGACGAAAAAAATAAACTCAAGCTTAAAAGTATAACTGCGTAACACCACTTACCGAATGCGATAACTATAACACCCCCAATAAATCTTGGAATTACTTTCCTCTCGATTCTTATGGCTTGTGTAACACTTGAGGATTACTGTGTAGCAATGACATAACAGCTTTTACAGCTATTATAAAAGCCTTAATATCTTCTGAGATTTCCCGCCATAAGTTACCACGGTTCTTCAACCGGCTTAAATCTTAATCCTCTAGTGAAAGGTATCCTTTATAAGGCTGTGTAAAAAACAAGAGACACACAAGCCTTTTGTCATGTACCTATCCTAGAGTCAGGGATCTTCAAACACCTCTACTGCTTCTCCCAGAGACGTTGACTCACTGACCAGATCCTCAAGTTCTTCCATCTTCAATTTTTCGTGTGCATAATCGAAGCTACTGTCATCATCATCATCTCGACCTGTATACGTCCCACTGCTGTCACCTTTTTTACTTTTTTGTCTGTCTGTCTGTCCGTAATCAAATCTTGCAAGTTAAATTCGACCAACTTTCAGTAGTTGGATTGACTTGAAATTTGGTATACTTATGTGAATTGCGTGACAATACGATAATTTGGTAGTGACATTCTGGTAGTCCGGCCAGGATCATCCCCACAGGAAGGAACTCTTTAACGTTTAATGGCATCGACTTGAAATTTGGTATGCAAATGTAGTTTGGGTGACAATACAAGTACATCCAACAAAAAGTATAGTCAGCAAAAAAACTTGTATTAAAAATGATATTTTTACCAATTAAATTAAATCCACTCTGGGACCATTTGTTGTTCGTATATAATTTATAGCTATATCAAAATTAAAAATAATTATAAAATGTTTAAGTTTACAAATATTATACTTAATTCTTAACAAAAACTTATTTTTTGGATCTGTAACAACTTAATATTTTTTTTGTTTAAGTACTTTTCTTTACTCATTTTCTAGTTACTGTACCTACCTCATTGGCTTTTTACCTTCGCCGAATTGTTTGTACTTTCGGGTTGGTGTCGGTTCACGAGTCGCACTTGGAGACCCCTGTTCTAGCAGCCTGATAAGCATCGAGACAGGACAATCTAAAGCCCATATCCACGCCGCCACAGTGTAACGAATGGTTTCGACACACGTAAGCTATGCAGTGCAGTATATTTGTGTGTAGATACGAGAAAGGCTGGGATTGTACTGAAGTTAAAAGACGAGGAACAGTTGAGAAGTTGAGATAAGACCAGGCCTGGTGGAAACTCCACCTTTACATTGTTTACAAAGCGCTTGGCTTCACCTTTCATAACGTGAACAGTTAAGCATTAGAATAGAGTTCGCCTCCTCTGTCTGTTTTTCCGGACATTGACAATTAAGCTATTTAAGACCAGCGGGCTACTAGGTAAGTACACCTTGAATCTTGTTGATATATACTGAACATTTTAATTCTGTATTGGACATAGGCCTCCCCCATAGACCTCCAGTCGCTATCTCGTTGGTGGACGTCCTACGCTACGCTTGCTAAACCAAGCCAAAAGCTTGCCAAAAGCTTAACCAATATTATTCTGTTTAATGATGAATAAAAACTTGTTTTTTATTGTGAGAGGGAGGCAAACGAGCAAGCGGGTCATCTGATGGGAAATGATCACCACCGCCCAAGAGTACCAGCTACTCAAGGAGAGTCATTGATCCGTTGCCGGCCTTTTAAGAATGTATAAGCGCTTTTCTTGAAAGCCCCGATAGCATAGTTGTCCGGTAACACTACTGACGGAAGTTGAATCCACAATTTCACTGAACGTGGCAGGAAGTGCCTAAGGAAACGCAACAGTGCGTCGTATAGCGTCGATTTATAACATAAGTATAGGTTATCTAAGGATCACACTCTAGTCTATGAACAGCATCTGGCACATATCTAAGTAAGTATCACAATTGTACTTAAAATTTCCATGGGCCGATTCAGTGTTGCCACCTCAGATATTTTTCTTACCCTAACGTTATGCGAAATTACCCTAAATTAGGCACTTTTATTTCTTTTTACCCTAATTTTAAAAATAAAAACAAAGCAAATAAATGCGATTTGTTAATAAACTAATAGCAAAACTACTACACCGTTTCGAAACATTCTTGGAATGCATCCATAATAGTTTGGCTTCTATGTCATCTGCAGTATTTTTTTTTCTTGAAATCGTACATTTTATTCGAAATCTTTTACCCTAAATAATTTTCTACCCCAAAAAATGCCCTGTACGCGTAAAAATATCCTAAATTTAGGGTAAAGTACCCTAAGGTGGGATACTGGACCGCCTGCATAAGTCTTTAAGAATCTAGTAGAGCCCGATGCTACTCTCTAGAACTAGTTCAGTTGCCTAGATCCCCGATAAGCAAACGAAATATAGGACCGATCCGTAATCTCGGGTAAGGAGCAGCAACATATTGCCGTGTTTATGGCACCATTGGCACAATGGGTAATTACAGGACGTGGGCAAGACCCAGGGCCCACTTTTGAGGCTATCTCCCAATCTGAGAGCGCTAATAAGCCAGATTTGTGCCAACTTAGCGCTTAGCTCAGTTTTGTACTGGTTTAAACTGCGTTATTGTTACTTGACGCATGTTTATCGGCCATTGTTTAAAAATAATTTCATGGTAGTTACTTTAAATACAATATTAAGTTTACGAGTCTATGGAAAGTTCATGAAGTCATTATCTTAAGAAAAGGGCGAGTTTGCATAATGTGCCTAGGTAAGTAATACAGTTAATTCGCGAAGAAACAATTTAATAAGTAAAAGAAAACTAATACTTCAAGCCAGGTTTAATCCCACAGATAACAGCTAGGAGTTGTGAATCCGCGCTTTATACTGTTATTAGTATTACCTACAGCCATATAAAAGTTAGGTACAGTCACCAGCACCAATATCTGACACAACAAGCGTGCATAAATATCTGATACGACTCTATTTCTAGGGCCGGAAGGACGTGTCAGATATTTTTGCACGCTCCGCTTAGTAATATTAATGCTGGAGACTGTACTGGGAAGGAACATACCTACAATATATGTACTTCGATAATAAAAAAATACAATATCGCAAACAAAAAAAATATTTCTAACAATGCCGCCGGCTAACACCATAATAATACTTTATTTATACGTAAGTACCTCAATGTTTATTTCTGCATTTCCTTCCATGTCACACAGTCATAAACCCATATTTCCGTTGCGCATTATTTAGCTGTGACATTTCGCGTATATATCTCATAACAACTCGGCTTAGCTGTTTCTAGACTAGACTGCGATATAGTCTCGCCTTGGCATAACTAGATCTGCAACGTTAGTTGCAATAGTTATATCGCAAGGTACATTTGGAGTTCTGTGGTCGTATTTGATAGCAGAATCACGATATGGTAAGTGTAAAACTAATGCGAAGTATTAAATAATCGCATCTTATAATTTCAACTTGTATCAAGAACATTTTCGCAAAAAGAAGTCGAACATTTTAAAATGTACCCATTTTAAAATTCATGGATCGTTTATTCTCTACTACTACATTTTAATTTCATAAAGTTTAGTATACCGTAACTACATTAAGTTCTTATGGTTGCCTAGTAGTTGACTTTAGTACTCTTAAATGTTTACCAGCTCTTGGGCTATAATAACGAAAGCTAAAATCTGTCATATCTATCCATCTAATAACACAGTAGTGAATGACCTCAGCATGGAGATTCCCAGCATTGGGCGACATGAGAGAATCTGTTTGTATTAGAAAGTTTAGAAAATTAATCACAATAGATAGACGGAGCTGATTGCGATCCAAAGTAAAATGGTAATAGAGGCGATCTAGATTTCAGAAAGGGAGAGACATGAAAAACAAAGTGATGATCGCTTTAATTTTACTAATCGTACCTTCGGACGAAATTAGGTATTACCAAATGATGATGATGATGATGATGATTATCCTTATACTTGGCAAAATATATGCTGCAAGTATCTATGGAATTTACGGGCAGCGAAGTCTAAGATCTGACCTACTCTATCCTTTTGTCATCATAAAAATCTAGTAAAATCCAAATAAAAACTGGGAACTCTGGATGGGTATCACGTGAACTAAATGTTCGCAGAAAAACAGCGCCAGATTAATCATTAGGCACCTAGAATAGGTAATTGCCTGGGGCACATCGGTTATGGGCCCCACGTGCGCACAAATTGAAACTTTTTTCGATGCATGCTTTCAGTTGAGTTGATTGAGCTTGAACTTGAAAATAACAGGATGATCTTCAAACGGCTAACGAGGATTATTTTATATAAGAGGGTCCCGATAGTTGCATTGCCTAGAGGTCCCGACATGATTATTTCGACCCTTCAGAAACTTTTTGATGAAAACAAGGATTGCGTAAACTTATAGGTAGGTACATACTTTAATCCTCAATTTCATAGCTACTCGAATCACTAAAGCCGGTTGTGTTTGTTAAATACGAGTAGTTAGCTACTTACCTAGTTAGAGTAAGAAAAAACTGACTGCACTGAGCTCTCAAAACGATTGAGAGCTTTTGGAAGCGGAAACTAAAATACCAGCCAACCTGTTAAGAGCAATTTACACACTCCAAACTTTTATTTAAGTTCCGTAAAAATTAGGCGTTACTTGAACATTACCTGTTGACTTAAGTAACAGGTTCCTTATGAATGGGATCTTATTGTTTGTTAGCTTCTCTATTTTCTCTTTCAAAACCAAAGCTAACTGACGTACGTAGGTACTGATAGGTATTATATTACTGTTATAAGAGTAGCAATAACGTACTAACTGATTGGATTATAACACCTACTAAGCTTATTAAAACTGAACAACGTAACTATTGCAAAGGACTTACCTCACTAATAAAACGAAAAAAAAAACTAATCGCACTGTCGTTGACACGGATTCACTAACGGTGTCCACAAAACACGGCTGGACCAGTTCGTATCACTTTAAACTTGATATTACTCAAGTCAGATTCGCTTTACGTAAGTGATTATTTTTGTTTTCGATATAATACCGCCGAAGTTCAATAGAAGTCAAGCCGGCAGGTCGCACTTCTGTTCTGTCGTGGTTCTGTCGAAGCACCGCGTGCATTTCGACGGATGAAAGTGTAACCGAGGTTTTTGTTAGCGCTCTCTCGCTTCGGCACGGATGTGAGAGGAGTTCAGTTTATAGGCAAGCTCGGAGCGGTATTGCAACCGGACTATTCATAACTTTAATCAGGTTGTAGGAGTGTAAGGATACGCCCGAAGTGTCGTACCTGAACAAAATTAAAACGTTTTACTTTTACGTGCTTTTACTAAATAATATACCTCTTGAACCATGGGATTTATAGTGTTTTAGATGTTTCTCGAAAGCTCTTTAATCTTCGATGTTTAAAACCCATCCTATCCTACAGTCGCGCACATTCAACTTCGCAGCATTTGACTTATGATACGACTAGGTATTTTCAGCGCCGGCCCTGGGGTGGAGCAGAGAAGAGCGGTCACTCTAGGCGCCAGATGGCAAGGGATCTCAATTTCCAGTGCAAAATAAAAAAAAAACTTCTCGTTGCTCGTAAACTTCGTATATAAATACTGGATCTAGGCGCCATAGGTAATAGTAGATTGTACGAGAGCATAAAACGAGCCATTTTACCCAAGACGATCATATTAGCCACCCGAGCCGGCACGGCGAGGGTGGATTGAGTAGAGACGTAAAGGGGAAAATGAGTTTTGTTCGAGTTTTACTTTGCTTTTCACTTAGATTCCGAGGAAATGAAATTGTAACCGTGGAAACTCATGATCACCTTTAATTTTTCATGAATTATTATATAATTATATTATTAGTTTTTATGATTTGAATAATTTTTAGTTTTATTTTAATTTGTGGCTGTTGACACCTGATTACTCTGGTCATAGACATAGACGACGATTTTACTAACTATGCACTAGAGCATAAAAAGTCATTTTATGACGCCTAGATCCAGCATAAACACGAACTATACGAGCATGAGAAGTGAAAAACCGTCCAAGAGCGTGCGGACACGCCCGAAATAGGGTTCCGTAGCAATTACGAAAAAAATAAGTAATATTTTTCAAGGATTTCGTATCTTGTACGGAATATTTCAAGTTTAGGTATAATTTATACCTTAGGCTGCTATTTACTCTTAAACTACTAATAATTCTCGAGAAAACTTAACCGTTATATTTTTTCTTGTAAGTTTGATATACTTCTAACTTCCTGAATTTTGAAAATACAAACTGAAATATAGATGCACAGAAAAACCAGAAAAATAAGACCAACACTGGGAATCGAACCCAGGTCCTCGGTATTCCTTACCACGTCCTATAACGCTACACCACTGTTAGTCAACGACACAGATACGAATTTCCCCCATGCACCACATATCTCTCTCAGCTTGTTTGTGTCTTATTTAGCCACTTAAGCAGTGACGCTAGCGACATCTATACCGTAACCCTCATCGAGAAACTTTCGGCATTCCATTGGAACTAACCGCTCACCCGGACAAGAGATGTCGTTATTAAGCAATCAAATTAAGATCATCAATGTTAGTCTTATTTTTCTGGTTTTTCTGTGCATCTATATTTCAGTTTGTATTTTCAATTTAGGTTTTACGGGATGACTGTAAAAGTAAAAATTTGGAATTGAAATAAAAAATACAAAAAGATTCCAAAAAACCAATCCTGATTTTTTTCCACCCACCGGTTTAGATTTTAGAGGGGGAGACGCTCGATTTTAATGATAATTCGTACTTTAAAATTGAATATTTTGCAAACACATCACTGAATCGAAAAATCGTTATAGCAACCCAATAATGGTTTTAAAACACCTATCCAACGATACCCCACACTACAAGATTGGATGAGAAAAAGAAACCACCCTCACTTTACGTCTATGGCAGGTACCTACTCTAAAAAAAATTGTTTGAATTTTTTATTGTACCGTTTTGTCGGCATATTTTACATTATATATTCGTGCAAAATTACAGCTTTCTAGCATTGATAGTCCTTGAGCTAATCCTCTGTTATGATCAGCGCAATACGTGCCATTTTTCTTTGGTCAGAGGCTTCAATTTACTACCTAACTATAGGTAGTCATTCACGATGACGCGTACCGTGGTTCTTGTTACAATGTCATTAATGTCCAATATTGACAAAATCACGCGTCTTCGTGGATGGCCCAAGATATCCGCTTAAAAAATATATCAGCTTAAAAAATTAGGTAAGTAGTCAGAGACGTTAAAAAATAAAAGAGAATTGTATTGTTTATTTTTTATTTTCTTCCCATAGGTGGCAAGTACCAGAGCAGTGAGCACAACCTAACATTATGAAAATGGTAACTATTTTCAGGGATAACAACTCTGCTGAACAAACATTTTTGAAATTTTACAGCACTAGGTAAACTCTAAGGACCAAAACATAGAATTTACGTATACATAGATTTTACATTTCCGTATTTACTTCTATTTTTTATCTCTATTTTTACATACAAATGAAGAGGCGTGTCAAAATAATAGGTACATGCTTAGGTGCGTTAGCAATGCAAAACTTGATATCGGTTCCAATTTTTGACAAAGTTAATAAATCGTTAAGTTTAGGGAAGTTACGTAGATCGGTGCAGTTTTGAAGCCACAAGTGTAATCCCTGTACGGACTGCTCCTACCCCGGTCTATAAAATACTCTTTATTTCTAATGAATTTCAAGTTCGAAAAAGAAAATATTGTTTGATATGAGAGGTAAACAAATATGCATGTAACCAAGGCCAGTTGCTCAGCTATCGGTTACAAGCCGACTTGTTAGTCGAGAGCTCACATGCGGGGTATAAATAAAACCGCTACATATGACTACAGATTTTAAATGTTCACTAGAGTAAATAATCCAAAACGTCTCGGCACAACAGATCAGTTTCCTAAAACATTTATTTGGTTCTGAACATCACTCACCTAAAACATCCACTTCCCAAAATATCAGTTTGGGTCCGAAGATCACTTCCCCAAAAGTTCAGTCTTGAAATGGATCTTTTAAGATTTAGATTACCTATGTCTTCTCATATTTGAGTACAGGGTGACAGATGCTCTAGAATTCGGATATTGTGAATAACGGATTTTCTTACATTTGGACGTTTTAAAAAACTGACCTTTTGCACCAAAATGACCAAACAAACAAGTGTGGCTCTCGACTCAATATAACATTTGATGTTTTTATGAAAACAAATATTAATTCAACAATTCGCTGACTGTGAAAGTTTCGAATATTAAAATATCGATACATTATTGACGAAAAGCTCTTCCGCCACATTTCGCCGTGGCTTCTTAAGGTGTAATAAGTGATAAGGGGGACTCTAACTCGAACCATGAATCATAGGAAGTAAGTAGATTCGATGGACAAGTTACTAAGCCATGCTGTGCCAACTTTGTAATGTTAATTACATAGTTAGCACATCACGGCGGTAAGTTGGAAGTGGCATGGTGTTCGTGCAAAAAATTATGGCGTCCCCTATAGCCACTACCAACTTTTGTTGCCGACAATTCTTGTCAAACAACAAGCATCCTTAGGTGTTGCGGACATCGAGTTTCAAGTGCATAAGCACATTACATGAGATTACTATCTAATCAAACATAATATAATATGCAAACTTGACTCTATTTAACATTTTTTTGAGATTTTTAAACATTTTTTAATCAATGTATCTTTTAGCGAATATTAATAAGTACGATATGATATATAAACTTATGAAACAAAAAAAACTGTGATGGAATCATGAACTGTGACATAATAAAATGAATTAATTAGTTGAATGACTTTAAAAATACTCCACCAAACTAATGAATTAAGATATAAACAGATTATCTGAACTAAGTTGGTAGAGATACCTGAAATATACATTCAGTTCCGATGTAAATAACTCATGACGTGTATGTACACTTCAGATATAAAAACCAAACTATATAAAACAACAATACATACATAATAAAATGAAAAGACTACACATCAAATTCACGATAGTATACAATATATATACATTATTAGCGTCTCTAACGGAAATTTTGTAATGTTTTTTTTTCGTTATTTTCTCGTTTTCAGTTATTACAAACAAAAGTAAATCACACTACAAAAAATTATATAAAAACACGACATATAAAGTAGCAAAAATCTGCATGAACATTTAACTTTTATGAGATTGTTGGGCATGGTTTTTTAATGAAATAAATATAGTATGTGCGGAGCTGTGTATCGGGCTGGCGGGATCAACAGACAGAACAACAAAATAGGAAGTACACGAGTGTCCCCGCAGCTCGGTACACAGCGAGGGGCCGCAGCCTCCGCGATAAACGAAGATATACGAAAATATAACATGCACTTCTTATGCTTTACATAAACTATAATATAACAATTACGCCTATATGAACCGTTAGTTCATATTAGCTGTAAATTATGTTACAATTTACTGCCGTTGCTTATAACAGCCTAGCTCGGTGCTTTAAGTCGCCACACTTTCAAAAGGAAAAAGTCCTCTACTCTATTCCAGTCCAAATTGAGCTGAGGGTGTTATAAGAAGCGGCGGTAGAGAATCTTCTGTCCACTAGAGGGCGACAGTGTCGCCATCTCTGTCCTCCTCCGCTCGTTACGCTACGGGCGAGAGGGCACGCGGGCGCAGCCAGGCGGCCCGCGTCCACCCGCCGTACTAAGATTACATTATGCAGCTACTCAATAAAATCGCCGCGTATAACTTAGACATATGGACAAACCGCTAAAACAAACCCTCCTCCCACCAGTACGAAATAAACACGGACATAATCACCGCTTCGTTAACCAAAATGTTCCGATTTGAAATGAAAAAACAGAAAACAGTACAATTTCATTACCGTAAAACGTTAAAATTGAATTTAGATCGCCTGAAAACGTAAACGAAAAAATACTAACAAAAATAAAATACCTGCTTTACCTACACGTTATAATAACAATTTTAAACAATTTAGGACGATATTATTGTAAGAATTATATTAGAATCGTCCTGTGCTTGCTGTGGAATGCTCGCGCCCCACTCTGCGTTGCGCGAGCTACACTAATGACACTAATGAACAAACCAATATGTTCAACGTTGAACAAGGTGCAAAGGAAATTTAATGCCACAAAACGAGATATAAATTTAGTACACGACAATTACTTTAAACTAATCGCATATTTGAAATATCTTCCTCACATTAATCAATCCATACCAAATATTGTTGATCATGTCACTGTGACCGCGAGCATTCCACCAAGCAGCGCTACATCAATATGAAATCGCTATAAAGAAAATGTTCAACTAAAATTATGTTACATTACACGCCTTCCCGCAATATCTACAGTCATAAGATATGTTAGCAAATCTCTAGCCTTCTCTTGCAACACTGTCCCAAGTAACGAATAAGACTTCGCTAATCCTATTTTATTGCTAACTTCCCTCGCTTATACAACTCGAAAGCGATCAGAGTCAAGGACGACCCGACCTCGATCGAGGACGCGTCAAACTGCGCTCTCGCATATAATATTTAATAACTCTGAAATAACAATACACTTGATGAATGAATAAAGGCGATATATACACAGAATGTTGATGGTTTCGTTTTCGTTTGGAAACTGTTCTGTGACAGCGCCTCGACACGCCATCAACTCGAAGAGTAGTAATGCAAGTCAGTCGTAGGACCCTCACAAATACAATTTTAAAGTGAATCCTAGTTAGCGTAGTGATGTAATGTCGAGGCGATCAATATTTAAGAAAGAAATCACTTTGGGCTACAGACGACACTGCACTCAACGGGACAAATAACGTCATCACAGTCGAGCTTCCTACGGAACCACACGCAGCCGCGTCGAGACTCGACTCCCGCAACATTGCGCAAACAACGGCCGAACGTTAATGGGAAATTAATAATTATCGCAAGGTGAAGCGTTCGCCGTTCGTATGTTAGTGTAACTGTGGCGACGTGAAGGTTAAAAAAAATCCCAAGAACTGCACTCCTGAATGGGAGGTCGTATACGTGGTTGCGTTGGGTCGCGGCAGGCGAGTGGGGTGGTGTGATGTAGACATGGGTAATCTCGACTCTGAGAAGTAATTCACTAAATTCAGCTCCAATATCGGAACCGACCCCGCTTATCGACTCTAACTCCTTTATTAAATCCGGTTCTTACAAACGATCATATTATTATTATTAATTTGTTAAAATGACAAGGTACAAAAGTGATCACTTATTTATGATGTTGACTCCGAGGTAACAGTACTGATTAGTCATAAATGATATTTTTGAATCTGTGAGTTACTTCCGATTACCTATCCAATTTGACCCGATGTGTCATCATAATCATAAGCAAAGAATGCTTAGTCTGGTCGGAGGAGTTCGTGACTCTTCGGAGTCAATAAAATTTGAAAGGAGCCAATAAGGGATTCGGATCCGCGTGAGGATCTGAGTGCTTTGAATCTTCAGATTGAGATTGGCCCATGTCTAGTGGTGGCGATTAGCGCGTGAGCGGGCGGTCCTGCAGCGAGCAGCAAGCCAGGAAGCGCGCGTGCGGGTGGGAGCAGCGCGCGGCGGCGGCGCAGCGCAGCGCGGCCGAGTGCCGGCGCTTGCGGTCGGGCGGCGCGGGCGGCGCGGCGCGCCCGATGTCGCCCAGCAGCTGGTCCCAGTCGCGCGCGTCGTCGGGCGGCGCGGGCGCGGCCGGCCACGCGCACGCCTCGCACGCGCCGCCGCTGCTCCAGATGCTCTCCATGGCGCTCGGCCGCTTCTTCTTGGCGGCGCGGCCGCAGCCCCCGCACGGCGGCGACGCGGGCTCCGTCTGCGCGGCGGCGTCGCACTGCCGCAGCGGGAAGCGCAGCCGGAACGCCGGGTCGTCCAGGTCCGGGCAGCGCTGCGCGGCCGTGAGCCGCAGCCGACCGTAGTCGATGCCCTTGTCGCCGCGGTACTCGAGGTAGCGCTCGAGCGAGCCCTCGATGTAGAGGCCGCCTGACGCGCTGCGGTGGAACGCGACCTGGTCGAGCTCGCCGTGGATCGCGAACGTGTCCCCGTCGCGGTAGGGCGCGTCGCCGGGGTCGGGCTCGCGCCGGATAGGGCGGAAGTGCGTGCGCGCGGAGGTGAGCAGGTCCTCGGGCGCGCGCGGCGGCTCGGCGGCGGCGCGCGGCGCGGGCGTGGGGCGCGTGGTCGCGCG
This sequence comes from Choristoneura fumiferana, assembly GCF_025370935.1. Classification (NCBI taxonomy): domain Eukaryota; kingdom Metazoa; phylum Arthropoda; class Insecta; order Lepidoptera; family Tortricidae; genus Choristoneura; species Choristoneura fumiferana. The sequence goes on along the minus strand of NC_133487.1, from coordinate 4,843,332 downwards.
CCGCCGCGGCGGCACCTCCGCGAAACCGCTGCGGTCGCGGCTGTGGTTGATGGCGGCGAGCGAGCGCATGGCGCAGGCGACGGTTTCGGCGGCGTCGTAGATGTCGTCGGCCTCGTACAGCGAGAAGGGGTCGAGCGGCAGCGGCGGCTCCGGCTCCGCGATGTTGAGCGGCTTCAGCCGGTCGTGCAGCGCGTCTGCGAGGTGCGAGGGCGACTCGCGCCGCGCGTCCGCCGCGCCCGGCCACGCCGCGTCCGCGCCCCAGGCCAGCCCGCTGCCGGCGTGCTCCGCGGCGGCGAATAGCTTGTCCGAGGGCGAGGAGAGCAGGTCCTGGAAGTCGATGGGCAGCTCCTGGTAGTCGTCGTCGGGCGTGTCGTTGCGGTCGTCCCAGAGCGCCTCGATGCTGCGGTCGAACTTGGCCTCGAACTGGGCGTAGAGGTCGGAGTCGGGCGGCGGCGCGGGCGCGGGCCAGGCGGCCGGCAGCACCAGCGCCAGGTCCAGGTCCAGGTCGGGCACGGCGCGCGGCTCGTCGGTAACGGTGTTCTCGCAGGTGCCATAGCCCTCGTCCAGCGCCAGCGCGCGGATGAACTCCTTGACGGGGTCCTGCGCCTCCATGTCCCACACGCCCTCGTGCGTGACCCACTCCGGTAGACTCTCCTTGCTCTCGAAGGACCGGCTGTAGCTGTTGCACCGCTTCTTTCCGTTCTTCCGCTGGCCGTGATACGAGTTGCGGCGCTCCTTACCCGTGGAGAACTTCTTGTTTTTGGAATTCCATTCTTTCGAAATGATTGATAGTTCGCTTTGCATGTTGGATTTTAGATCTGTGTCAGTTTTGCGACACCAGGCTGGCGGGGGTAGATAGTACTGCAGGGGCGACTCTTGCCCTTTCTTCAGCGCCGGGAATGCAGCGTAATATCGACGGACAGCCTCTGTTTGATCGACAGAACAAGTGGGCATGCCTACTTGCAACAAGCTATCTTGTTCTGTGACTTCTTGAAATCTTGTGCACTGTTGATCAACAATGTTGTCAAGATTGTAATCCTGAAAATAATATAAATTACATGTTAAAAAAAAATTTCAGTAAATTTACTTGGCTTTATTAACAACTTCAAAAGCAGTATATAGGTAGACTCATTCACGATGACGCGTGCCGCGGTTCTTATTACAATGTCATTAATGGCGCGTCTTCATGGATGGCACTAGGTATACCAGTTGCAACAGATGTAAAAAACAATATAACTGATTACTGACACTAAAAGTGGCTGAGAAAGATATTATTCAAATTAACTGTGTTTTGTAGAATTATGATAGACTTTCTTTTAAAATATTTTCCTTATCTATTTGCTACATGTTTTTCTATCTAAAGTAATGTGGTGAAGATCTATTCTAAACTATTGTTATAATACTGGTACTGGGAACTACAAAGCATCTGGGCAAACAAATAAAATAATGTTAAAGTTGCAATGTAATGTATAACACAAAATGATGCATGGATAGATAGATAGATTAGGTACATAAATTAGATATGCGGCTCCATATAATGGAACAAATAGAACAAAGAAACAATACTCCCAAATAGTGTGCAATCAAACCAAGGGGAACAGCAGAAAGTGCTACCATTCCATAGGCAATAAAGAAGTATGCAATGTGCAAAAACATACCTGAATATTTAAGTAAAATAGTGCAAGTTTTGGTATCAAAACACAAACTATTAACGCACACTGCAACAAAACTTTGCCTATGGATGAACCAATACAATGCTTAAAGATACCAAACCGACCTTTTTGAAAGTATTCTTAACATTGTTAACCATCTTCACTACGTTCCAACCATTAAGGTTTCTTTCCAAAACTGAGCACTGCATATCCTCTTGATAGCAAAAAAAAGAATACAATGAGTTAAAATAAAATTCTCGCAGTTCATATAATTGGATATGTTTCCCCTTCATTATCATTTAGAAAAGAACTGTTAACTATTGTGCCATATTAATTAACTGCTCCACTACAACATTATTTAGGATAGCTATCCCCGCACATCAATCTGCATCCCATGGAAATTTTCCAGTTTTCCATAGCCAAATAGGCAATAATTAATATTGAAAATGTAGCTTTAAAACAAACAGCAAAAGAATAATTATAACTGGTACAGTAATTCTGATTATCCTTTTGGTACATACAAAATACAAACTAGTAAAACACAAAGTTTACCTCATCAATAGAAAAAAATTAAATAGGTACAGATAGAATCTGAATAATTATTAATTATTCAAACAATAATATTAGTGTGAAGTCACCTGAAATGAGCGAAACAAACTAAATATGTTTTTTTTCTATTTTTTTTTTTGAGGCTTAAGTGCACCTGTGTGACTACGCCAGCCTCATTGAACTAAATATGACGACATTCAAAACATCACGTTTTTATGCACATTTAAAAGTAAAAAACAGTAGCAAGAATCAACTTCAAATCAAAGGATGCAGTTCAAAATGAAAGAAACTTTGACATTATATAGTTTTAAAATGTATGATTGGTGATTTATTTCATGTTTGTTTCCTCATAGCACCCTGCATTATTGATCATTACGAACATACTATTATTAGGAATATTTATAATTTATTCTTCAATGAACAACTGTGAAAATACTACCCTCTCATAAGTTCTAGCAATTGTTACAATATGCTAGGTAAGGGTGGCATTGACAGCTCTAACTATTCATCAAGAGGTAGTAAAAAATGGATAACAAGTGTGGGTGCTCACCTGCGTGGCTTTTATAGGTATCAGATGAAGGAGTGCGGAGTCAGGTGGTCTTGGGAGGCAGGCCTGCAGGCACGCGCCTGGCTCTGTTTCTTGTGCTTACGCATCCTGCCCGGGATACTCTCTGTCGTAACTTAACACCATCTTAATGCTCAATAATCGAAGGTCCATTTTACAGTCGCCGTAGGCCGTGTGAAAAAAATCGATCCTTTAGAATACCTTCGTACTAATACATCATTAATTTCTTTGGTGTATTCTTTGCTTGCGGCTCGATTTTAGTGGCGGTTCCGCGTCTAATGCATGTGCAGTCGCATTGTCACTAGCTATTGTAGCAAATGACGCACGGGTGCACCCCCTTAATATCTGCAATACAAAACTCTTTATTTATTTTTGTGACAACACGTGATGTTTATTTACGTACAAAGGTCACTGGGATTTATCTGTACGATGAATAAAACCCATTACCGTCGGCCGTGCTAAATGGGTCGATGGCGCCAAAACGTCATGCACAAACCGAGGATAAGAACGAGTATGTACGTTGCGACTTTTAGCCGTCTCGCAACGTCACTTCCAAAGGCCATGATACCCGTTAATCAACAAAGCAAATCACGACAGGCACGTACCCTCTATTGTGATTACTTTTCACTGAGTCACAGTCACTTGAACGAGAGATACGATGCAATTTCACAAGAGGTGACAGTATTACATGATGCACTTTCACTAAGGACTAGCGACTTCCTTCGGTAGCGTCAGTAGGGAATTAACAATTTAACAGCTGTAAACAACCACAACTCACCTGTAATAGTATCTATGGGGTTAAATTAACATGATATATTTTATACACACACACCCCACATGAAAAAAAACATGGCAGCCGCGATAAGTGAGAGTCAAAAATGCTAATTTTTGCGCAACTCGTCAGAAAGATTGGAATATACAACTTATTAGCCAATCACAAAATCATGTTTCTATATGTTTTCCAAGATGGCCGACTTACAGCCCGTGACTACATCCTCTCGTCGTTTGTCATTGGTGGAAATACGACTCGAATTTGATTGGGTGATGGTAGTACGCAACAGCCAATAGTACAGTGGCTTTTAGACAGGATATGCATGTTTGGCATGCCATCTTTACCCGCGAAAATTTAGATTTTGGGTATATTTGTCATTCGGTGATTGGCCTCTTGAATAAGGACAAAGACTCGACCAAAACAAAATGTCCTAGCAAGGTCAATGATCTTAAACTTCTCTTTTGTCGAGTCGATTTATTAGCGAACACTTACTTAATCTTATCTCGTGTAAGGTACTTCGCATATAGGATTCCGTACCTTGAAAGGAAAACCGGTCAAGAGCGTGTCGGACACGTTCAAGATAGGGTTCCGTAGCCATTACCATTACAAAAAAATCCATACTTATATATCATAAATGCGAAAGGTATGTTTGTATGTTTGTCCGTCTTTCACGTCGAAACGGAGCGATAGAGATAGTTTATGGGCCCGAGAGTGACATACGCTACTTTTTATCCTGGAAAGTTTTTATCGGAGGACGCTCGATTTTAATGCAAATTTGCAAATATCATATTAATATGAACCGATTTGAATTTGTTTTTAGTTCGTATAGGAACGCCTTCAATTAGGTCCCATAAGCAGCAAATAATGATCTGATGAGTGGATCCTAAGGAAATCGAGGGAACTCTATATTGTAGGGACGCCTACTTCACGGGTTGAATTTCAATTACGGTGAAATGGAACATGTGGTGAAGCACCAGAACTCCTCAACAATGAACGACATCGGAAAAAGCAGTCGACATTAAACTATTGTATCTTAGATTATTTACACTAAAAAGCATGAAAAAAAATACAATAAAAAAACTAACAGACTACAAAAAGCATTATAATAATTTTCTACCAGTCTGAAGTCGGTGTCTCAGCATGAGCCAGCAGGGGTACATATAATGTACCTAATGACATTATGAAGCTCTACACCTACTTTTAACAGTAAAAAGTTCTTTTTTAACCGCTCATAGTTAGCCCTCTGTTTCCATTTTTATTTCAATCTATGAAATTGGTGTTATTTGTTACCGAGAATTGAATGCAGTTTATTTTTACTTCTCGCATACGAGGGGTTAATTCATGAAGACAAAGTGTAGAACCATCTACAAAGGACGCGGAATTCAGTAAATAAAGAAAGGCTTTTATGTAATGATCTCTTTATTTCCTTACTTCAATGTAAGTTCAAGTTATCCCAGCACATCTAATGATTACAAAAACCAATTTCAATTTTCATCAAGGTGATTATTGTTTACATTTTAAAGGCCAGTCACTACTTAGCAATTTGGAATGACTTTTTATACCTAGTGATAGTTACTTCATTTAGATGTACCAGATGCAGAATAGCTTAAAGTACAGACAGCCAAGAATCACAATTACCATAAGGAATATTGACAAGTTTCTGAAATCAAATTATATAAATAATTCCTCTATATACTGCTATTATATACATAATTTCATCGCATTTTAAATGCTACTAGACGAGATATTACATTTAATCCCAATTTGAATGTTGGTGGGTGCCTCATAAATAAAATAGTAATGTATTTTAGACTTTGAAAGATTTGTGCTACTGCTTGTTTCCAGCACTAAACACTCATATCATGGTAAAATAACAAATTGCACTTGGAACCTTACACGAACCAGTGCTTTTTCGAAATGGTTTAGAATCATCTGAGAACATGGATAGAGTTGAATAGTTACTTCAAATAGAGGCTCTGGTTTTAGAATGCAACATAACAAAACAATTTAAACAATAGTTGTACCTTTTGTTGTTGTTGTACTGAAGTGACGTAGTGGGGCATCATTCTTGATAAACGAACCATGTATAACTAGACATCGATTCACATAACATAAACTTACGACAGAATAGCGATCACAGAAATGCATAAACAATAAAATAAAACTTTAAATCAATATAAACGAACCAGAAATAAATAGACACGACTCTGATAAGCTTGTACGGTACGAAAAGTACAGAATGAGTTATGTAAATTTTATTTACATGTGACTGATTACATGTTTACAAATGCTTATTGTCATTAGGGATACACAGTTAATTACATAACAGCTACGTTATATCCCAAGAAATCAAAACAGACCTTTTACTAAAGCCTAACACAACTTCATTGATTGATTCGTCGTTGATTTTCATAGGATGTTGCCATTAATTAAGTGTATCATTACCAATATGCGCGGAGACCGAAAATAATTAAATATAACCACTGTACACTTTTCAATCATTAGCCAGCTATGCGATTATTACACCTAATAAATCTAATTAAATTGTCTTCTCAACAAACTATTGGTTTGCATTGAAAAGTGTACAGGGTACCGGAGTAGAATAAAAAGACTATTTAGACAAAAACCAATAAATTAGTCTCATTCTGTGAATGCCTACAATATAAGTTATATTATATAACGTTATGTACTTTGTATAAGCAGCTTACTAAAACAAAAATTATGTATTTTTCTAAACCGGCTTCGGTCCTTTGTCAGGCGTTAACTAACATGTAGAAAACTGAATAATAACTAAACATCTGATGCGATCGCCGCCGCCATTGCTGCTAGTTTATCGCACAAACCAGCACAAAGACAGACGCCAGAGTATCTGCCAACCACGCACGTCATATTTACACCTTGACTACGTTAAAGATTAAGCTCAATGGTTCTCTGGCCGTTTACTGCTTTCCTCTGTCTTCGTGATGCCTTCGCCCTTGGGGATCGTCGGCTCTTCGTTATACTTCTCGACAGCTTTCTTCATTTCCTGCCGCTTTTGCGCCTCTCGGATTAAATCGAATAGACCCTGGAATGTTAAATTGTAACCTGAATACTTTAAACAATCAGAGTTAGGTTAGGTCAGAGTAAGTCACTCTTGTTACAGGCATTTTTCAAACGGCTGGCACATTATTCTTTCAAAAACAGAAACATTAACCGGCTTCAAATATAAATTATATAAAAAAAAACAAATATAAATTATGTTACGGGCCGATTTTGATAAAACATAAATGTACCAGCACAGTACTCTTGACACCCTTTCAGACATTTTTTTAGATCTGACCACAAATGTCCAAGTTAGTGGTGGACATATAATAAAATAAATAGATGTAGGTAGCCAACCAGAATTCGTAAGAAGGCTTGCTGATTTTGTAAAGGTTTCTACAAATTTTAAGAATCATGGAGACCAATTCATACATTCCTATTAGAAGACCCCATGGAAAGAGACTAGTAAGTAAGAATATGTCTAAGAATACGTATTTCGACAACTAGTTACTAGGACTACTTAACATTCAGATACAATTTATACTCCGCCCCGGTATTATTGTAGCTAAAATGTTGGTCAACAAAATAAAATAACAAAATATTAAAAATAACAAATCTACAAATCAATTTCTACAAAAGGGCGACTTACTCTTTCCGTGTGGTCTTCATTTGTTTTCGAAAATAAAGTAAAACTAACGAATTTAAAAGCATTTATAGTTTCTTCTGCAACATCACCTGATCGACCTGTAATTCAGTCAGTTCATTGAATTGCGGATGTTAAACCCCTACCTACGTCGATTGATTTAGACATTACTTTGCAATCTGTAGGCAGAGCCGTGTTTAACCTATCGGGGCCTGAGCTCTTTAGAAGAAAAGGGGCCCCAACTTCGAGATATGAAGCCAGAAGCTATGAAGTCGATAGGCCTCAAAAACGTGTCCAGTGGGAAAGAGAGGTCTGTCTGTAGCCGTACATTTTATTATAGAACTAATGTAACAATAGCAGAACCACAGGTATCTATCTGACAAAAACTAGTATGCCTACAAATTAAACCCAAAATCGAGAGCGATTTTATTGTATACTTTTTGAAGTTGCTTTCATTTTAGCTTTTGTAATGCGTGTTTGTGTCCATAGAAGTCATATTAGATAAATTGATAGTTTGGTATATCTAAAAAAAAACATTGTATTTGTAATCTGGAATAACAAGTAGCCACGAGAGAAATTAGCAGATGTGCGGTGGTGGAGCCACTCCGCGACATCGATGGTTGCCGAACGCCGCACCACAAAACAGAAAGGTACAGAAGTCAATCTCATGTATGTACTTCACTTCTCATTCCTACGCTCGCTCGGCGGTCGCTCTAGGGTTGTCAACTATAGCTTATGCACAAAAAACTATTGTGGTAGTGGCACTCGTATCTAGCGGATGGCACTCGCGTTCGCACTGGTCCCAACCGGTCCGAGATATCGTGTCCGTGAGCAGTGTCTATGTGTGCATTGCTTGAGTGCACTTTGTATGTAGATTAATTTCTGTACCTATCTGTTTTGTGGCCGCACGCTGTTGCGATCATACTTTTGACCAATTTACTGCCAAAACAGAAACTTTATTGGAACTTCAATTTATGACAGAACTCGCCGGATACTACTAGTAACACCGTTCGCACACACACATGATTAGAAGACGATAGTTCTACGTCCACGACAACGACCACGACAAAAACCAGCGTCCTAGGTTCACAGGAGTCCAGACTGTCATGCGAGTCACGTTACCGCTACTATATCTGAGGGGGCTAATACGAAATTCGAAGTTCGTATTCGTATCGTACCGTCCCTCTCACTCTCGTAATAAATAATACAAGCGTTAGCGGGATGGCAATATTCGAGGTTCGAATTTTGCACTTCATAGTTAGGGCCTGACGTGTGTAAAACGTGGCATTTAACTTGTTTTTTGTTGTGCCATTTTTATGACATACAACGCACAGTTGAACCCCAGTAGGCAGTGATACTAGTGGAATCTTTTGTGTTTATTGCTATTCTGATCGCCACCAGCTAATATGATTCAGCGCAAGAAAAATGAAAATGTGTTTATTTAAAAGTATACAGTTGTTGACAAGAGCAACCAACATTACCCACTCGGGTAGATAGTAGCAAATTTTTGCTGCATTTGTGACATTTCCACCATTTAAAGGGTTTAATCCTTTGATATTTCTGTTGGAAGACACACACACACACACACACACACGAACGCACGCACACGCACAGCATTCATCAACTTAAAACAACCCATCTATGGCCCCAAAGAAACAGCCATTCTAATGTTATTTCTCTTGTTGACACAAATAAATGTTTCTTTCTTTCTTTGCTGGGTGTTAAAAAGACTTCACAAACTTTCGCGTTCATAATATTAGTAGAATCAGCTCTGTGTCTAAAGGTCAAATAGGTATAATTGTATGTACCTTTCCCTCGGTTTTTGTCGGCTTCTGTTCCTTCTCGGCCGTGGCCGCCTTCTCTAGTGCCTTCTGTATTTTGCTCTCGACCTCCAGAATCTCCTCCTTGTCAAGCAAATCGATCAACTCCGCCATCTGCTTCTCGGACAGATTCACATTCTCATTGCCTATGATCTCCAACATCTGGGAAATTAATGGTTTAAAGTTAAATAAGGTTTATGGTAATAATTGCATTTTTAATGCAAGCTATTTTGCTGACTGTACTTTTTGTTGACTGTACTCACATTGTCATCTAAACTACATTTCCGTACCAAATTTAAGTGCATGCCATTAACCATTGAGGAGTTCTGCCCTGCGGAGACGATCCTGGTTGGACCACCAAGATGTCACTACTAAATTTTTGTATTGTCGCCATATTTCAAAGCAATTCGACCACTGGAAGTGGGTCAAATTCAACTTGCAAGATTTGACCCGCACATACATACATACATACCTAGATACATTGCAAGTTAAATAAAAGCTTGTAAAATCACCAAGTCCGGATCAGGCCTCCCCATGAAGGTGTCGTACAAATTTACAATAGAATGACTATATTCTAGAGTCACCAGCACCAATATCTGACACAACAAGCGTGCATAAATATCTGATACCTACTTTATTTCTAGGGCCAGAAGGACGTGTCAGATATTTTTGCACGCTCCGCTGTGGCAGATATTAATGCTGGTGACTGTACACCACAATATAGTAAGCAGTATAGTCGATCAAGAAAGTGCTTTACCAATTTTAATGACGGTTCCTACTTCAGAAATAAAACAATAAGGCTGATTGTCATATTGACATGTGAGTGAAATAGGCTTTGACGTTTTAAGCACTACAAATGATATTTAAACCTTAGGGTGGTAAAGGAATTTCTTGCTCGACTATACAGAAAACACAAGTAGGTACATGAAAAATTTTCAAGGTAAGCAACAGCTCAAAACGAATTTTATATATTTAAAAAAAAAACTGATCCGGTTTGTCAAACAATAAAGATATTTGATCAAATAAAAAGAATTGCTAAGTTCAATAACCTCAACCTCAAACAAAAATCACGCATATTGTAAAAATAAAACATTAAAACAAAACTATACGATAGAAAACTTAAATATGGCAATGACTAATACCCACTAGGCCACTATTACGTAAATCGTGAAAAACTATAGTGGAAAAAAGTCTCACAACATGTCGAGCTAAACTCGATTTAAGACGTGAGTTATCCGGGTCAATATATTTAATAAGAAAAAAGTCTCGTTTACAAATATGTAAATTAAACAGCCAAGTCATTCATATTGGCCGTGTTACAGAGTTCAACACATCCAGTGCCCGTGCGTCATGTTTTGTGCGATAGTTACCGAAATTAGGTCATTATCATTTAAAAGCGGAGTTTTAGCTTTAATTCGACATGTTTTACACAGGAAAAAGTATGTGTAATGGTAATAATGTAGGCATGCGACAAATTGGTATTACATTCTACAAAATAAATATTTTGCGACTGATAATTCGATATTCACTTCTATCTACTTTATATTAGAGCCTATCTTTACGTTAGGTACTTATCGGAGCTATATACACGGGTGTGAAAACTAATTTTAGGCAAAATATTGTTTATGATAAACTATTGCATTATAATTGAATAAAAAAAAAACGAATTGATAACCTCCTTTTTTTAAATCTGTAAAAAAGAAGCTTTCTATATAATTCTTTTACAATGGTATAGACCGTGATTTAAACCAATTAACTGTCTAGTTTCTTAAAATTTCAATTTAGTTATTAATTCAATGAGACACCACTCTCTGTTAAGTTCCCGTTATATTATGTGAAAAAATTTCTATGATGCCGTCTCCGTTTAATCGATCGAGTCATGGAACGGACCATTAAAGTCGGAATACCTATATAAATGTGTTTAAGTAACATCGTTTGGCGCCGCCCTCTGAGGAGGCCAAGGGAATACCGCCAGCGATTTATGCAAAGAGAAGAAACTCGTGTTACTTACTTTAAGCACGTCATCAATCTTCAACTGTCCATCGAAGTCGTCATCCAACCTTCCCAGAACATCTTGTATAAGCTTCAGTTTCGCCTCATCCGGAACCTTCTGAAGGCTTTTTATGGAATGCATGAGTTCGTCGATTTGGATCAACTGTTCCTTGGCCTTCTGAGGCTCCGACTTGGTCTGCTCCAACGTTTTCTGTAGGACCTTTTCTTTGTTTTCTAGTTCTACTAGTACTGAGTCTAGTTTGCCAATCATGTTGTTGACGGCTCGGTACAATCTGGAAACATATTTTTCAAGTAAATAACTGATGTTGGGCTGATCTAGCTATTTAGCCGCTCCGGGCAAAGAATATTTTCGCCGCTCTTTACATGCACTAACAGTGGTGGATGCAGCGGCGTCTTTAGCCCATGTAGCGCCCGTGTGCAATCATTACTTTAGCGCCATCTAGGAAGAGCGCGGTCAAAATGGAATAGGTACAAAGTGCCGCGGCCGGCGCCCCTAAGACCACTGCGCCCGTGCACTTTAGGTAAAGACGCCCCTGGGTGGATGGCTAATGGCCAGGTTGGAAGATAGAAAATAATAATTATTGCCGCCTTTAAATTTTTGCCGCTCTGTGCTAATACCCGGCTTGCCCCACTTTAGATCGGGCCCCGACTTAAGTTATTATAATGTTTCCACAATCATAAAAATTTTAATATCTTCGGGATCTTATAAGTTCAATCTATTTTTTTTAACTAGCTTTTGCCCGCGGCTTCGCCCGCGTGGTATTTGGTTATCGCGCGCTGTTCCCTCGGGAACTGTGTATTCTTCCGGGATAAAAGGTAGCCTATGTCACTCTCTGGCCTATAAACTATATGTATGCTAAAATCACGTCGATCCGTCGCTCCGTTTAGACGTGAAAGACGGACAAACATACAAACACACACACTTTCGCATTTATAATATTAGTACGGATTCCGTTAAAATAATAATTTTCGGTAAAAATACTTCTGCACGAAGATTTTCGTTTTTTTCTCATAGAACCCATCATTAGACTGATGAAATTTAAACAGGTTTGCTTTGAAAATATCTTCGCTCGTCTAAATTCTCGCGTAGATTTTTCGCTCAGATACATGGTTAAAGAAAGGAAAGGACCCCGGACCTAAAGTAGGGTAAGTCCGGGGTAGATGGCCATAGTCTTTATTAAAACCAATAAAAAAAGAATTTATGCACTACAATGGAAACCTATATAATTAATTACACTAACTAATTAACTTTCGAACGTCAAGCCAGTAAGTCACAATTTCTTATAAAATCATTACGAAATACGAGTTTAAATAAAAATCACAGTTGGCCATCTCTCCCAAAGTGCCATCCTAATGGCCATATCGCAATTCTAGGTTTAGCGTAGTTTTTGGTCTATATTTCAACATCTTTTTTTATTAGGAACACGTGTTGCCAAACCCAGTATAATTTCCATGTGTCCAAATCTGGCACTCTTTGCATTCAACTGTTTTTAACATTTTTTTGCTATACTCATGTATGATGTCACCGTCGTTTAGGTACCTGCTGTTTCTTATTTTTGACTGGTAACATAATTAATGTTACATTGTCAGTACTACCTGATACTTTTCAGAAAACTTCTATACAATCATTACATACTGAATTAAATTGGCCATCTCTCCTTTTTCCATGGGAGAGATGGCCATACGTAGAATAAAAAAAAGGAAAAGCACGACATGCATTTTTTTGGGGTTAGAACGAAATAGTACGAAAAGAAATAGTAGCCCCTAAGGGCTGTTTCACCATCCATTGATTAGTGTTAACTGACGGTTAAATGTGATGCCGTCTCTATTTGTTTTGTTCGAATAGACGGAGACAGCATCACATTTAACCGTCAGTTAACACTAATCAATGGATGGTGAAACAGCCCCTTTAACTTTGCAACAAATACTAAAACCATCATTCCTTTAAGAAACTAGCATCAGAACTATCTAAAACACGAGCACTCTTAAAAATATTTGTACCAGACAAAACAAAACAACAGGATTTCATCTAATTTTCGATTTTATTTCCCCAAAGTGTTGGCTATGCCGTAGCTCCCACCCATGATAGAAACTGAACTAAACGGTAACTGGTGGGGTAAAGTCGACGCTTCTACGAATTATTTCGATTGGCCATCTACCCCGGAATTACCCTATGGAAAATGTGGTTTCAGTTAAATATCCTGAGATTTTGATATGTTATAGATTTCAAAGTCCTGATCAAAAGTCTCTATCTAGTTTAACCACATTTTCCATACTTTAGGTCCGGGGTCCTTTGTTTCTTCAAGATTATCATTATCAATGCAAAGTTACCGACTCGTTTATTGATAAATTATCAGGCAGGGTATTCATGTCTTATCTGCACTTTAAACAGGCATCCAAAGGTTATCTGGTCTAAACGGCGATGAAGAAAAAACTGGTAATTAAATTGACCTTTAAACCCCTTTTTGTATAGCCGGGCATAGTTCGAGAACTGGTCACCTTGGCAAAATTGGAAAACAGTTAACGGGTTTGCCAACCATATCATCAGAACTACCCCAAGTCATCGCTGTCGGGATTTTTTTGCACATAGAGTTGGCATTCCATTGAAAGGCTCGTCATTTGAAGCTGTATCTTCAAGTCTGACGAGCTCAAGCCTGGGCAAAGTCTGGGCTTTCTAATAACTCTTATCCAATCAGGTTCAATAAATAGGCAAAAAGCTTCTAGCTGGTATAAGGATTTGAGTAAACTTCTTTTCTTCATACCATACGTTGGACCAGGGACTTTCCTAGCATTTTTAACTAATTTAATAGCAATACATGTATATTTTTAAATAACTAGCTGTTACAGCAGGTTAAAGGCACTTCATTTTCACACTTCATTGCCAAGATTTGTGCGTCTCATCCAGTTTTTCAGCCAATTGCCATAAGATAAAAGAAAGATATACATATACCTTCGCGCGCCCTTAGTCAGTTTAATGTCTGCCTGCTTGGTCTTGACAATCTCATGCATCTCCTTAACATCTTCGCTATACTCTGAAAGCTCTGACTTCAACTCCTGGATGCTCTCCTTTTCGAGAAGCAGAGATTTCTTTTGTTCCGCTGGAAAATAAGATGTTGTTCATTAATGTTCAATTGTAATTGCCGACTGCTTGATGCAGACATTACAGTATTGGTTGTTGTGAAGTAAGTTTCTATGGGATTTTGGAATAAGAATAATTAAGAGACCCGTGTGGTGTTGGGTTAGAATAACACCTCTCCATTCCTTCCGTGGATGTCGTAAGAGGCGACTGAGGATATAGGTTAAGGTATACCGTAGGCGACAGGCTAGCAACCTATCACCGTTGTACCTTTTTCGTCAAAATTGCTAAAAGTGGCTCCGAAGCGGTAACGTTTCGTGGGCTCTGCCTACCGCATGTGTGTGTATAAAATTTGATATGCATGGTTTGCAGTGTCTGTGTGTGTGCGGAAATATAAGGATAATATAATAAGTCACGGTGATTGTATTATTTCATGCTTATCATCAGAGTACCATGCTTGAGGTTAGAATGTATTTATGTAAATACTTCATTGTACAGAAACAAAGAAAGAAACAATTATTGACAAATGTTAAGTATAACTAAAAAAAAAACAGACCTGCATTAATATCTGCCACAGTGGAGTGTGGAAAAATAAAAAGATCTGACACATCCTACCGGCCCTAGAAATAGAGTCCTATGAGATATTTATGCAAGCTTTATTATGTCCGATATTGGTGCTGGTGACGGTAAATACCTACTCATACATAATAAACACTTGCATATAAAATAATCCCAAGACATCAGACATCACGAAATAAAGGGCAATAAGTTAAACTTAGGCTATTTTGTGTAATAAAAATGGATTTAGCAAACTACTAGATAAAATTGATAATTCTGATGCAGATAGTAATGTTATGGCAACAAGGAAGTTGCCTTATCAGGCCACTGATAACTCAACCTACTTTCAGCCTTATGACATTTATGTACTTATATATTTGCAAGTGAAATGACCTTGGATAATCTATTATCCTCACAGTATGAATAATGTAAAATTAACATTGGTGACGACAATACATCCAAACAAAGATATTTCCCATTGGATTTAAAACTTTAAACAGTAAGTATTTTGTTTTCTCTTTTGTGTACATTTTTAGAGTTGATTCACTAGGCTATAACTTTGTTTACTAATGATTTCATCATCTTGTTGAATGATACAACATTACAAAATAATCATCATCAGTTACTTGGACAGTTAAGTCCTCGCACAGTAAGAGAGGACTCCTGTGTTTGTTACCTTTCATGCTAAAAGGTTAAGCTGGATGTCTGGAGTAATAGCATAGTAAAGAGAACAAGTATGCACACTCCGAGCCTTTAGGAGACTTAGCTGCCTACTCCGGTGCGGACGCTTAGGGTTGTCGATGTCTATTTTAGATTAATTAATTACCTACCGGCAAATAATTTTAGTATGAAAATTAACTTAAAATTGTCAAATATCTGTCTAGAGAAACCAGATTCTTTGCCGCTCTATTATTATTATTATATTAAAAATATTATTTATAAATTCGCCGAAGTGGTGATGGCGACTGTGTACATGGCTCGTGCTGAGGCACCGACTTCAGACTGGTAGGTAGTAAATTATTTTCATGGTTTTTTGTAGTTGGTTCTATTTTTTGTCATAAATTCCTAGACGAACGAAAAAAAATTTTTTCAAATCGGTTCATAAATGACGGAGTTCTGAGGTAAGAAACAAAAAAAAAACTGAATTGATAACCTCCTTTTTTTGAAGTCTGTTAAAAATACGTAAGTACGAGTACGCGAGCGTAAAAGGTGATCATATCGCGAAGCGAGCGAGCTAAAATCGAAACGCACGGCACCAGCCTTGACTAAAGAAAAGTTAATCCTCCTTAAATAGTAACAAATAAATGTTTGTACATAGCTTCCTTGTCTAAAAATGGTTTTATTAATACAACAACAACAACACTATACTTTACAAATACATTTCATTTAATAAAATGAGTTCAGATAAAAACGCAAACATATTTTTCTCAAACATCCAAGAAAAAGTCGTCCTTATCTTAGTGATAATATAATGCGAAGTACGTCTTTGCATAGCACTTATTGAAGATTGGTTCTAATTTCAAATTAGAAGACAATAATGGAATTTCATACAACATTGGTGGCCATGGCCAGCAAAGAGATGTCTTCTTTTTGTTTTTTTATTGACTATCTTCATATCTATGGCATACTGCCAATTAAGAAAAAGTTAAATTTGTGCATGGTGCACTTTAAAAATGTGGCTTAAAAACTAATTTAGTCTGTAATTCTGCATACAAAGGTAATCCTCGTTGGAAGTAAGTCTTTAAAACAGTGTGCCAATGTAATTTGCATTAAATATATGAATATATAAGTTGAACATTCATATTATTTCCTTGGATTTATTTGAGAAAAGCACTATACAAGCCTCGGTCACGAACAGGGATTGTCGCCCTCGTTAACACTCGGACATCTATATCTACTCGGCCGGCAATCCCCTATTTCGCGGCCTTTGCAGTAATGTAGGTAGGTATGTATGTATTTGGTTTCATTTTACTGATTGCAAGTGCAACTTGAGTGGCCCTTATTTTCTTTTGAGTAGTATAGGTTTTATGTGACGCCTCAGCCTAAGATGAATTCTTAAAATAGTTATCAGTCATTCACGGTTCTCAAATCTATTTGGCAAGCATCAGCAAAATATTGCTACAGCAAAATAGTAACAAACTTGAACTTCTTGTAATGGCTAGGCGCCAAATTCGGTCACCGAACTGAATGCTTACACCTTCATAGAAATATTTAGGTAATATTTTTAACAAGTTAATGTAAATGTTTAGCTTTAGCAGAGGCGACGTGGGCTGACTGGTTAGATCATTTTCCCAAAATCGTTATTTCCTAGTAGCAAAATTTTCCATTTGCGTTTTTTCCTAAATGCTTTTATTCACAATATGCTTTTTTACTGAAGCTTATTTTCACAGTAGCGTTTTTCCCTAATCAGAGTCGACACGCGGAGCTCCTACTTTTGTGTAGTTTTGGCCCTTTGGGCCGATGTAAACTTAACATAATATAAAACTACCTATGTTTCTTTGTCGATTCTGAATGGGAAAAAATGCTACTGTGAAATAAGCTTCAGTAAAAAGGCATATTGGGAAAAAAAGCATTTTGGAAACAAACGCGAATGGAAATTATGCTACTAGGAAATAAAGATTTTGGGGAAATGATTTTCCAACGCCGTGGGCCACCGCCCACGGACTCGCGATCTAAGGGGTCGCGCCTCGGAAAGTGTCTTTAGTTTATTTCACATTGTGTAGTGTAAATAAAATATGTTATTAGAGATTGTTCTCAATCTAAACTAAAACAATTGTACTCACCTAATTTCTCTAAAGCGTCTTCAATGACCTCAATATCTTTGCCAGACAGACCTTCCTCAGACCTGGGTTTTGAGCTATCAATAGCTATAACCGGAGCTGGGTCAATGGCAATTTGTTCAAGTTGGACATCAATAACGGGAGCCTTGTCTTTGAGTTCTTCCTTCTCTCTCTTTTTGGCTTCCAGGATCTGTTTTTCTTTCTCAGCCTCCAGCATTTCGAGTTTTTCCTCTTTAATCCTCAGCTCCTCAAGCCTGATAACTTCCGCTTTAGCCTGGAATTTGGTGAAATAAAAATACATACTGAGCTCTAAGATAAATAGATTACCACTTTACTCTATCTCATCTTATGAATAATGTTGTCCTGCTAAGCCGGCCACACATGCTAGGTTATAATATAAATATAACCGATGGTTATGCCTGCATAGTTCATTTGTGCAGGCATACGAGGGGCGTCTGAAAAGTTCTAATCCTACAGTAATTCGAGGTCATATAATATGCTTTAATGGTGTTAGGTTAGGTTAGGTTTTAAAAATGAATTATCAAAAACTAAATATGTCGCAATTATATTATTACGTCTCGAGATATACAACACCAAACTTTATCATGTGTGAATTTTCAACGCATCTTACGAAAATCATGGGTCATTGGGCTGAAATTAAGTTCCTCACGAAAAGTGACAATGCACTGATATTTATTTTCAAGGAAATGATTACTATTTATGGTACCTGGTGTATTTATGGTGGTTAAATGGAATGAATAGAAAGCATCATGGTGATAGATAGCATACCTTAAAGTCAAGTTTGCCTTCCTTCTCACCAATCGCAGCTTTAGTCTGAGCAATAAGAGTGTCAGGTAATGCTGAAATGGTTGCCTTTAACTTGTAAGTTGTTGGGACATGTTCTGGCACCATCAATGCTCTGGACAGGAGCAGCAGTGACGGTGGTACCTTCTCATTCAAGGACAAGTCCAGCCAGTTCCGCAATTCCTTTCGTAGTCTTTCTTCGGAGACACCATATGCCCTCATACCTCGAGTTCGACAAGCCTGTTGCAACTCACTGAAGTTCAAACTGTCAACACCTTCCTTGGCTATCATTTTGTCATCCGCTGCTAGAGATCGCAACTTCATCCTAAGATTAAAACGGAGCATGGCACTTGTGCCAATAGATGTAACATCCAACACTTTACATAGAGCAATAAGATGCGGCCTCTGCAGTGAATCTAATGTAATTTCGTCTTCAAACAGTTTTGAGAATTTCATTATCTCTTCACTGGTTGCCACGTCACCTGATGTCCTAAGCCTATTGAAAAAGCTGTGGAACTCCTTTGCCAATTCTGAATGCCGATCACCTGCTTGTGGTGCCATTTGATCTAGAGTTTCTTGAAAGAACTTGGCCATTTCCAGTTTAACTTTCAAATGCTGTTTTAATTTAGCTTCCTTCTGGTCTTTACTCTCAAATGTTGATGGTAACATGTTCGGAAATAATTTAATAAACAATGGTAAAGCAAATTCTAGAAAAGGCACAATAATAAACACTATAAATGGAACCATACGGAACAAATCACCAATTGTTGTAATGAGCAGCTTATGTTCACGTCTGGTCAAAGTGTGGCCTTTAAGGATCTGAAAGCATAAGCCTATGGAGATCTTTATTTCCAGGAAGAACAACCTGAATCCATGATAAACGTGCCTAAGTTCATTCATTACTCTTTCTTTTAAACTTTTCTTTTTAACAACTGTTTTGGCCAGCTTTTCTTTTTCTTCTATGCCTTTCTTTATTGTTTCAACTGTGGCTTCGACTTTAGAAGAAGGTTTGAGTGGTTCCTTGTCATAGTAACAAGATGTTGTGGCAATTCCTCTGAAGTAAGGAGAGGTGTAAGACACCCTAGCATTCACAGGCCGTTGCATCAAGGCAAACCTAGGCTCATCCGGCTGAATCCCATAATAGGATAAGGTTCTTGAATATTTTATGTGTGAATTTCGAAACTGCGAGGTTTCCCATGTTATTGCTAAAACAAATAATTTACATAAAATCTACTTACCATAATCTTCTATATAATTACATAAGAATTTTGTATACAATAAAAATTACTAGTTTGTTCGTACTTAATGACTACTGGCCGGATGGTTTGTTAAAATTTTATTACTGCTTGCCAGCCTGGATGGGTGGGACGTTTGAAAGTGGTGAGCCATGACTAGTATCAACAAATCACATTTATGTCGCAATAAAGAAAATAAACAATCATAATGTAAACTCCAACCGTTTCATGGAAAACTATAAATAATGTAACATATTTCCTTCAATTTAGAACAAATTATCGTTACAATGAAAACTGCAAACCAATCAATCAGAAAAGTCTCATCCGCCCGAAGGTAGAGGTTATAAGCTATTCACTATTCTTCTGAATATCAGAAGGGATTGGGTACTTACTTGATCTTTTTAGGCACCGACAGGGACTCAAAATTATTCTATTCATGTTTACCTTTCGAAAGGTTTGTTGTATCGTTAATATGAATGAAAAATACAATAAAAACAAAATCAACCTTTAGACACCATGACAATCGTAAGGAAAATGCTGCACAGACAACACAAATAAATCGCACATCGTATGATTGTGCTGTTGTCAATCGAAACGATGAAAATTTTCCGATAATAAATATGTAGCTATTTTTGAGGCTAGGTCACAGACTACACTACTAAATACACCGATACTAAGGTTCAAGGTCAATCAATGAATTTGTAGTGGAAAGTAGTAGAATTTTTGTTTTTTATGAATAAGTTCAATAAATGAGGAAGCTCAGTGTAATCTGATTTTACAACGAAAATACAAAATGTTCTTTGTTAATTATGTTATTAGAAGTAACAATGTGCTCGCTGACTCAATGTGTATATTGGTCAACTTGATAATCTATCTTATTTTGATAGTTTGGACAGCTATATCTTTGATTCTCGGTAATCCCTTTTTATGTCCTATCTGTGGCATTTATAAAAAATGTTGCTATGATCGTAAAATTCCTGTAATTTGATGATCAAAGTGAATGATCTTATTAAAATGTTCATAATAAGATCATTCCCTTTCATCATCAAATTACAGGAATTTTACTACATTTACTACAGTATGGACCATGATTTTATAATTCTTTGAGTATTCAACTAGCCATTAGCGGCTAATGATTAGCCATAATTAATGGGAAATAATAAGTGCAGCGTCTAAAGTTATATTAATTCCCATTAATTATGGCTAATCATTAGCCGCTAATGGCTAGTTGAATACTCAAAGAATTATAGAATCATGGTCCATACTGTAGTAAAGTTACTACTTATCGAATTATTTAGTTTTAAATAAAAATTAAACGGTTTTAGGTAATCTATTTAATTTCAGCAACGGTTCATAACTAAACAAAATGATCGATAAATTGTATAAACGATTCAGTTCGTATTGGAGGGTTTAAGATGAATTACTTGGTAGCACTAGCACAAAATCATACATAAACATAACCTCTAAATACTCTAAAATCTTAATCTGTCTTGTCGATTTTTCATTTGAAAAAAATTCGCGTGTTTGTAAAGAGAGCGGAGGGAGGCCGATTTTTTGCGTTAGTTATTTATTTAAAAGAATATAAATGTATAGTTTGCGTAATTTTTTAACGTTGCATGTAAACAATATAGTCAAAAGTATCATTCGGCCTATGTCAAGCAGTAAGTTTTTTTATAGCCTTGTCGATCATTTT
The DNA here is from genome assembly GCF_025370935.1 of Choristoneura fumiferana. NCBI lineage: Eukaryota > Metazoa > Arthropoda > Insecta > Lepidoptera > Tortricidae > Choristoneura > Choristoneura fumiferana. The sequence continues at coordinate 4,822,151 of NC_133487.1, read as the reverse complement.
AATGATTCGCTTGTTTACATGTACCAGGAGAGTGAAATACCACTCCAAAATTTGTAAAACTGAAATACTGCCGTATTTTTATTACAGAAAATCAACTAAAACAAAACATGACACCTCTAGCCAGAGAAGCAGCTAAGCGTATTGTGTGGGTGGACTTAGAAATGACTGGTTTGAACATAGAGAACGACCACATTATGGAGATAGGCTGCTTAATAACGGATGCTGATTTAAATGTGGTGGCCACAGGTCCTAACTTAATAATACACCAGCCTGATAGTATTTTGGATAAAATGGGCACATGGTGCATGGCGCAACATGGTGAGGTATTGATTTAAATTTTGTTTGCATTTTTTTGTAATCAGGGTAAATTTGAAATGTAGTTAATTAGTTTCACACAAATTCCAAAAACTTAGGCCCAGCACACATGGTGAAACGCAGCTGCAACAAAACTTGAAATTATTGGTTTGAAACTAGTTTCAATCGTTTTCCACACACGCCGCAACTACAATATGATAAAATAATTTTTGATCATTTCCGTTTTGAGAACAGATGTCAACAAAATGTCTAGTTCAAGTGATGAAGAAGTTGTGGTTCTGTATTTGTATCTTCGACAAAGGTGGCGTAAACGAAGAAGTGTGTGGATACTTCCCTCCCTATATTGAGAAGAATATCAACTGCCGTTTAATATTTTTGTAGCTGCCAAAGAATTACAAGAAACTGATAGATTCATCTATTGTAATTGTATGAGCAAAAGTCAACTTCCAACACAAATTTTATGTTTTTATCTTCGTCCTCAGCCATTTTATTGCACCAAAAAAGATGCTAAGCCGATGAAACGCAAACACGAGTTTCCTGCATGCCGGTTTCAATGCAACTGATTTGCTACGTGTTTCAAACCGGTTTTAAACTGGTTGCGTCATGTGTGGTCTCTCAAAGGAGTCTATGGCATAAACTCAAATGAAAATCAAAAGTAACTAGAAGTTGCAGTTGCGTTTCACCATGTGTGCTGGGCTTCAGAGATAGATTGACATGAGTTGAAATCATTTACAGTCAAAACCGTTGTAACAACATGGGAAGCCTACATTTGGTTGTTAAAGCATGTTCGGTCATAATCCTCGTTCGGGCAGTTGGGTAAAAAAAAGATCATAACTCTTCTCCTTTTTTGTTTTTTTTTCGTGCTACGGGTCAAATTGATTTGTATGGCCTAAAGAGCAATTGTTCCGATTTTCATGCTTTAAAAACCACATTTGCTGCTTTTTTTGGCGTATTGCTAGTATTCGCTAGCACTATGTAGCTTTATTATTCTCATGGAGATATTTCAGCCAAACCAAGTAGAGTGTTAATATCATGTGTTATGTTCAATTTCAGAGTGGACTGACGGAGGCTAGCCGCAAATCGAAGCTGTCAGTTCAGGACGCAGAAAGGCAGATTCTCGAATTTGTTAGCATCCATGTACCAGAGAAGAGATGCCCGCTGGGAGGCAATAGTGTCTATGTGGACCGTCTGTTCTTGAATAAATACATGCCACGTTTTAATAATTACTTACACTATAGAATTATCGATGTGAGCACAATAAAAGAATTGGCAAGACGATGGTACCAAAAAGACTATTCAGGAATACCGCAGAAGAAATTTAGACACAGGTCAATTGATGATATTCTAGAGAGTGTGGAAGAACTGAAATATTATAAAAAGCATATATTTAAATCATTAGAATAATTAATTAGATCAATTAAGAATCGTGGACAAGATATATTTGGCTTATTTTAACTTATTATGTTAAGATATTTATGTCTTCTATGTGGAATATACATAATAAATATAATAAAAGGTCTACTTAAAAGAGGGTAGGTACCTTCATAAATCCTCAGTTTGGTTTTGTCAGGTATAGTACATACAGTCAACTACAAAAAGATGTATCCAATGTAATGTTACAAAATGATTATCCTTGCGAGTTTCATCATGAACTAAGCACAGACTGACAAACAGATATTCACTGAACTCATAACATATATGTTGAATAATTATTGTATCTTATCCGAAATGCATACTTAGGAGCTAATTGAGCTATCCACAATACAATATGAATATTCTTTACTAGATTTCATCCGCGGCGCGTAATGAGGGCTATCGCGTATGAATTCGCCACTAGAGGCGCTAGTGTAGCGTGAGGTCTCCGAAATGTCAAATCTCATAGTTTTTGGGTGAGCTACGCGGGTTTATTTATAATTAGAATAATTTCCACCATTTTAATCCACCATAACTTGTACAATAATTTCTCACGTCATAAGGCTGCGTTTCCACCAGAGATGTGCGAGGAATGTTTTTCATGAACCAATAGAATCGCTTCGTTTTCCTCGCCTCGCTCCGCTCAGCTGTTTCCACCAGAGCTTAGAGCAACGCGGGCTTCCAACCGGAAGGGCCCAGAAGGGGGGGCCTTAGCGGTAGATTACCTTTAAAATAGTTCTGGCGTTTGTTGCGGGGGGAAATGTGCACACAAGTGCAGTTCCGCACACTTACATGCAAAAAGAAACTGTCAACTGACTGTAATGACGACGTTAACACATAAATAATCCAACAATACATTAATCATTTGTGTACAGATGACTCAAAACTCACACATTAACAATAACATTACTAAGTTGTTCATCGGCGAAAAGTGGATTTATCGCTTGACCGATCCGAAATTGGTTGGTTGGTTGGTTGCTGAGCCGTCTAAAGGATATCCTTAAACTATAGGGGGCCTCTTTGTGGAGAACCCAGGGAAGCTACCTCGGATGCCCGCCCGTAGCACAGGTCGCGTCATCGTGACAAGTGACGTAGCTTCTCCGATACGGCCAAAATGAAACATCTTAAACAAACGACCAGGTGCAGATGGTAGGACCTTGTGCAAGGTCCGCCTGGATTACTACCACCATCTTGCTCGCTAATCCTGCCGTGAAGCAGCAGTGCTTCTTTCGAAGTGGTTGATCATGTAGCGATATAGGATTGCTTAGCTTGGGATATAGCTAACACGCGCTAGCTATGGATACAGTATGTAGCCTCAGTAGTTTTCTTTCATACCTAGTTTTAAGCTGTTCATCTTGCTCGCCACTTCTGCTGACTGTACAAGACGTGGGAATCAGTGGCGTAGCGTGTATCAGCCGCCCGGGGTGGGAGAAAGATTTGCCGCCCTCTTGTTTAAGTCTTAAAAACTAAGATACTTATCATTATTGTAGAAAGGAGATTTCCCGATTTCGTCACAGTATAAGTACCTTACCTACGTACTTAATAGAAAATTTCGTGCTCATTCTAATCTGTCAGAATCGTAGGTGAAACAAAACTGAAATATTATTATTATCTAATCTAGATATTATTCAGTATTTTTTATTATGGAATTTTGCCGCCCCTCCAAAATTTCCGCCCGGGGCGGCCACCACTACTGGTGGGAATCAAACCCACGCAATATGGTTGACGTGCGCGTCCGTAATTAATTAATTTGATGGGAGATATTTGTCCGTGTCACAGAATAGGCGTAGCGCAATGCTGCCGGGGCGAAAACCAATAAATTGAACCTTCACCTTTGGGCTACGGCGCAGACGGCAAAGTAAAATTGAACCGATAATTAATTTCGCTTATTGGCTCATTAAAAGTAAATTTCAGAAGCTCTTTTTTGTTCTGATTGGAACATTTCTGAGAAGTTAAAAAGTTCAAGTACATACCTAACTTAGCGTGAAGTCAGAGTTATTTTTTTGGAGCTTCGTACGAGTAGCAACAAATTCTTAAATAGCGTTAAGTCGGGGTATTTTGACCCTACGGAGGGTAGGTAGGTACCTAACTTAGGCCCATATTATAAACAACATACAACAGGGTCCAATAAAAACACCAAATTGTGGGCCAAAACTAACCACATGTTACACATGTTACAAAACTAAACACAATGGAGACAGTTAACCCAAAGGACAAAGTTAATAAAAATAACTGATAATAATCAATTCAAGAATTTGGTAAGTAGGTATTTTTAAATTTGTATCTGGTAACCCAAGCGTGGTCTAACGGTTAACATCGAACGACTTGAGAAAAATGTAATTCTGTCTCACACCCACTGTCTCTACTTATCTCGGCACGGATTTCCAAAATCCGATTCTTGGACATTTCTCCAGGCGATACGGCATTTTATCTCGAGCTGCAAATATCCTCAGTCAATAAAGCAATAATAACTGTGCAAACGTCTTTTGATTGCCGGCGTCCGTGGCGCTGCGGTTGCCAGTCGCTTGACCTTTATTTATATTTCACTAAACAGAAGGGTCGTTTACACGGGGATTCAAATTGTGCCGTAAGGCCACAAAATCATGCTATAGGTTATAGGTTGTGCCACCAGAGTTGAGGTCACGCAGACAAGAACTTGTCATGTAATAACACCAGGATTTTGACATTAACTCATTCATTCGTTCTCCTTTAACGCAATCAGTTCTATTTGTAGCTGTATGTGCACTTCATTCACTGCAACTCTCGTGGCACTACCTATGCAGTGCCTTCTCAATATAGCACACGCTACCCACGGCGGTGACATAGATAAAGGTCTCTTGTTTTTTTACCCATTGCCATATCCTGTATCAGCATAGGCGTATATACATGCAGGGGGGCCGGGTGGGCCGGGCCCACCCCAGTATGGTCTAGTGCCCACCCCAGGATCTTGGGCTACCGATTCAAAATTCTATAATACTGATATCTTCACACAAAAATCCAGGCCAGCCCCCCCCCTGAAAAATAATCCTAGATCGCCAATGTGTCTCAGTTTCAAATATAGTTTTTCTCTATCAACAGAACCTAGAATTCAAAGTTATGTTATGAGATAACAACAACTTAATCACGACTACCTACAATGTATTTATTTCTCAATCTATCGTCGTTTCGAACACATTGCAGCGGCCGTGGTCAACCGCTACGAGTGTGAATCGCGAAAATTTAATAAATTAATAATACATCATGTAGGTACCTATTTTGTTTTTAAAGTTCCTGGGCGAATGGAATAAAATAGTTCCACTAACAGCACGGAGTACTACGGTTGCTTATAATTGACCGAACAGAAGATAATTTCAAAATACAATTCCTAGATGTTCTGTCGAAAAAAACAGAAGAATTTACTTCACTTTTCTGACCTTACTTTGCCAGACTCTACACAAACTTTTGCTTATATGTAAGTTTATTTAGAAATAGCCTTTACCTACTATCGGTCTCCAAAAACTCCTAAAACTATCAAAAGATTAAACTCATTCTCACCTAATTTGCACGATTGCACTAAATAACTTAATGTTATGAGCTCTATCTACTTATTTCCGCTCGCGAAGTTATAAGTACTGCAGTAAATTATGTAAGTAACTTAGTATTTTTCGTCTAAGTATTTACACACTAGTTTGCTTCATAATCAGATTTTTTTTCTAAGTTTTAAAATTCTTCGCATTTTTATGACTGTCGCTGTTAATTCTAATACATGCAAAAACTTTTTCTCTTCTCATGCTCGTAAAATTGGTATTTATGCTGGACCTATAGGCGCTACCTAGGCGACATAAAATTACTTTTTATGCTCTAGTGCATAAAGTAAAATCTTCGTCCAAGACCAAGATAATCAGGTGTCAACAGCCACAAAAACAAAAAGTTTCTAGGTATATATTTTGATAATAATTTTTATTTTATGTAAAACTAAAAAACAATCAAAAATAAATCAATAAAACTAAAAATGTATAATTATGTAGCTATGCATGAAAAATAAAAGGTACCTGTAAGTGACCAATTGTTTCCACTGTTGCTATTTCATTTCCTCGCCATCGAAGTGAAAAGCAGAGTGTAAAACTCGAGCATTAGATAAACCCATTTTTCCCTCGACGAGTCTCGAGTACCGGCTCGGGTGCTGTAAAATGGCTCGTTTTATGCTCTTGTTGTACAATCTACTATTTAGTGACGCATTAGGTATTTAGCTATGCGCCAGCCATGCGGCACAAAGTCAAGCGACCATAAAAAATCCTTAAAGAACGATGTGGATGATTCTTTTCAATTCCACTTTGCTTTTAATGAAATCGTCCCCCGAAGTCTTCGGAAAAATATTGGATTCAGTAAGTATCCTCATTTTGATCAAGAAAGGAAAATAAACGACTAACGCGTCCGAGTGAGGTTTTTGTGAGGCTTGGGCTTTTGTACAAAATGTTAGGCGACCGGATTGTGGGATATTGTGTCATGTTCAAGCGTCTCCCATTTTAGCTTAGCTTAATTTCACGGGAGAATTTTTATAAGTTGTGATTTTCTGCGGGAATTTTAGCATTATAATCGCATAGTTTTCCAGGAAGTTATGGGCTTAGGCTAAAGTCAGTTTAATCAAACTGAAGCGAAGATGAAGCGAAGCGCCGCCGACAGTTCATTTGTGTGCGAGGTTCGTGGGAGGTTCGACGTAATCATATCGTAAACTTACTTGAATACCTACTTAGGATCACAAGCAGCAATTATAATCTACATAATAAGTAATATATTAAAATTTAACCTTATTGGTCACGTCATAATTTTCAATCTATCGATTTAATTTATCTTTTTATAAATGTTTTCCATTACTTTGTAGGTATACCTACATAAGGGTCTTACGAAAAAAAAAAGTTGCGCAGAAAATTAGAAAATTTAAGAAAACTTTTCGACCACCTATTTAAAATTGAAATAGGTGGCCGAAAAGTTTTCTTAAATTTTTGAATTTTTTGTAACCTCGTTATTTTTGAGAAATTCGGGATTTTTTGGGAAATCGTGGAATTAAATTCAAATTAATAAAAATTAAATTGTGGCTAGATTGTGGCCCAGACAAGTAAGCTCTAAAATTAACTAATTTAAAAATTAAATATTAAAAAAAAAAAAAAACGCCGCCCATGCACAGCAGCACTCAGAAGGAGTCGGCGCTTGGTTGCCGCCCTGAGGATCAGGCTAAGATGGAATGCCTAATGTGCAAGTGATGACAAGGCTGTCCCACTCTCCGTACAGGGAGAACTGCTGTTTAGCAGTAGGATATGAGTGGGCCGGTGGTAGCTATACGACTAATGGGTGGGTATTTAGCAAAAGTTAACGTATGTCACATATTCTGACAGGTTAGGGTTCCCAAAAAATGTTTTTGATAATGTAAGCAAAGCAAGGATCCTCCCACTCCCCTTTGCTTACGTCATACTTTAATGATCCCTTCTAATAAGAACCTTTTCTATCCACTCTGTAGTAACGCGGAAGAAAATGGTGGCCATTGTAATTAACCTTGAGTTTCTTCTGGCGCTAACAGCTCGTTAACTGCTAATTTTTCGCGAAAATGCTCTTGTTTGCGTGGGTGGTAAACCGCCAGCCGACATTAACGCACTAAGTGGTTGTATACGTACAATCTACTCAAGAGTTTAAACTTTTAATGTCTCATATTCGTGGCAACAACATAGCCTGACCCTATACTACGAAGTGTAAAATTAGAACTTCGGATCTTGCCGTCCCGCTTACGCTAACATTATTTAATACGAGAGTGAGAGGGACGGTACGATATGAACGTCGATTTTCGAATTTCGTAGTAGCCCTCCTGTTACGAACGTTACATCGCAAGAACGTAGGTACGTAGAAAACTTTCGCAGGAACCGAGCGAGCTTTCAAAGTTTTGGCTAATGCCTAACAAACCGGTTGTAAGTTAAGTACCTAAATAATTATCAAAAAAAAACAGCCAAAGCTTTTAAAAGATCCGCATCACCATTTTAAGTTCAATCAAGACAGCAATCAAGCAGTTAAACAGTTAGAAATAGTTGAAAAGCCCCTGGCATTTCAAAATTAAATATCTCAAAAGTGGCTAAGCCGATTTTAATAAAACATAGTTAAGAACCACCGCAAGGAAACTCGCTTTCACACAAAAAAAGCGTATTGAAATCGGTTCATTCGTTTGAGAGCTACGTTGCCACAGACAGACAGATCATTGTCGACAAACTTATAACACCCCTCTTTTCTGCTTCATTAAATAGTACCTACTGTCATCAGCTCCATAATCTGTCTCAACAAAGTGTGCATATCTCTATTTCTAGGGCCGGAAGCACGTGTCAGATATTTTTGCACGCTCCACTGTGGCAGCTATTAATGCAGATGTGCAGGAGACAAAACTGATAAAAAATCGGTGTGTATAGCGTTATGGTACCGTACCGATTTCAGTTCTTGATTTTAAATTGTGCTAAAACCTACGAATAAAAAAACAAATAAGTACGCCCGGTGCTGTCCAATCCTCAAAGGCCGTTTATTCGAGTGTACCACCCGCCCCACTTTGTGGTCACGTTTTTAATGAATTGGCTGTACTTTTTGATGTCGTTTTCGATTATTTTATTAGAAAAGAGGGGTGTTAATATAAGTTTGACCGCTATGTGTGTCTGTCTGGCACCGTAGCTCTTAAACGGGTGGACCGATTTGAATGCAGTTATTTTAGTTTGAAATCAGGTTTTCTATCGATGGGTCCTTAGACATGTTTCATCAAAATCGGTTTAGCCGTTTTTGAGATATTAAACTTTGAAGTGACAAAGTCGGGGCTTTTCCAACTTTTTGTTGGTAAGGTCGTTCCTGTACCTATTTCTACTAGATAACTAAAAAACTGCCATTTCGGCCATTTTTACGAGAGAATTATTCGTGCGCTTCCCAAAAACCAAATAAATTTAATTTATTGGCCGAATTTTTGCCAACATAATGAATTCAATCCATGTTCATTGATAGGCACTCAACCGCGTACAGTGAAAGGTGTTAAATCAACCCTCTCCGTAACTACAGCTGGGGCTAAATATAAAAGCAATTTATTTGGATAAAAACCACAAAGGTCGCAACCCCGAAACACTTCCGAGGGTTCCAGGGATTGCTGGAGTTAGGCTAATAGATTTTGCCTTTGGATTTGCCTACCGTAATCGTAACAACTTTCGTCGTAGGTCGTAATATAAAAGGCTGTACGTGTAGCCTTTTATATTACGATTACAGACTTGAATTAAGTTTTGCTTGAGGTAAAGGCAGGTTTATGAGTTACCAGGTTATTAATTCAAATTTGCTTTAGTCAAAATATGTATAAATTAAGTGACTTCTCAATTTTCGTTTTCTAGTTTTCAAGTCAATAAACGCAAATTGTGGTGTGGTTTTTTAGGGTTCCGGAGGAGAGCAGGACAGCCGATGAAATTACCAGCACATAAGGCCTTTATGCGCGCAACGTATGTCACTTAACACTTTCTTAATTTTTAATACCTTTTTGTTATGCTACGTTACTTTGTCACGAATAAATGATTTCTATTTCTATTTACTTACCAACAGTCCCAACAGATTCATCCTACCTATTTACTCGTTTTCCACCCTATGTCTACAGACAGACATAGATAAATAGTTAAGCCAAAGACGATTCTTCATATTTACATATTATATTGAATCTACTTTAACGTAGATATAATTTGTAGTTTTAAAAATTCAAAACAGGTTTTCTAGCGATGGTTTTTGAGATATTGAACTTTGAAGTGACAAAAGTCGGGGTTTTCCAACTTTCTGTTGGTTAGGTTAGGTTATAAATATGTATGTATGTAGAAATACAAATACACAGAGAGGAGAACAAAGGCGAGCTTATCCCTAAGAAGGGATCTCTTCCAGCTAACCTAATAAAGAGAAGACAATTTATTATAAAGAGGATAAGCAGACAAAATAATGAAGGTACTTATTTAAAAATAAATGCAATGAATGACTTTAAATTAAAAAATATTTTTGGGGTGTCTGAGGTTTTCAGTTATTTAATTAACACGTTGTATATATATTCAATGGTATGTGTGAAGTTTCCAATCCGCCCTGCTGGGCTACTACAAAACTCAAAACCCGAAGTTCGTATCTTACCGTCCCTCTCGTATAAGTGTCAGAGGGACCGCACGACACGAACTTCGAGTTTCGTAGTAGCCCTGCTGCCCTGGGTCCGCGTGCGAACTTCTAAGAGTCCTATGCGCAGCAGTGGACGTATAGGTATAGCGGGAATGGTGATAATTAGAGAGCGGATTTGAAGTAGCGATTACAAGTTTAATATGGATAAGACTAGTACAAGTAAGTATTTATTTTTATCAAAAAGGTGCGTATTAAATAGGACTCCTTTAATTAGAATAAAATATTTTCCTTTACATATAGTTTGTAGCAAGTATGACATTTATTGAATTTAATTATATATAAGATTGCATTGCGGTAAGTAACATAACTCTAATACCTGTTGGTGACACTGTTGGTAACAGCATGATATCTAATAAATAAATCTCTCTCTCTCTCTCTCTCTGACCAATTGCACTAGTCAGTCATATCCATATTAAACTTGTAATCGCTACTTCAAATTCGCTCTCTAGTGATAATCCATAATACTAATATTATTATAAATGTGAAAGTGTGTGTGTTTGTATGTTTATCCGTCTTTCACGTCGAAATGGAGCGACGGTTAACGTGATTTTTGTCATAGAGATAATTTATGGGCCAGAGAGTGACATGGACTACTTCTTATCCCGGAAAAATGCACATTTACCGAGGGAATAGCGCGCGATAACCTAATTCCACGCGGACGAAGTCCCGAGCAAAAGCTAGTATTAGATACGGGACCCAAAAAATCGTCCCTACCCTCAATAATAGAGCAACGAAACTCCTTTCAACTATACTTGAGGTATTGAGGTCACGGGTCGGGACAGCGATCAAAGGAATATTCCAAATCAATGAACTCACTGAATTTCCAAGCCAGAGTCCTTAACGGATTTAAATCTTTGCCAGAAGGCAGGGGTACGAATCAATCTGTCGTTTTAACCGTTGACCGGCCGGTTTTAATGCGACATGATAAAATCTGGTCGGCTTTTATGAAGGGTATAGGGTGATTTGATTGCAAACTGTATAGCTTGATAATTTCGGCCCTCACTGAAGGAAGATCCATGTATTAGATTTTAATAAAGGAAAGAAGGAAAGAGAACATTTATTGGTGATAATGATAACATGGTAAGAATGAATACAAAAAAATAATCATGCATGTCACGAAATGGTCCCAAACCAGCAATCTACCGGTCTTGCGAACGGCGCTGGTCTTCCTTTGGGACTATTGAACTGGCAAGGAAAGATGCGATAGGTAATAAATAAATTTAGGGTTACAGACTTACAGTAAAGCAAATATCATCATCATCAGCCGGAAAACGTCCACTACTGAAAAAACGCCTCCCACTTGTATTCACCGGTTTCCCGCAACTCTCACAAAGTAGTCCAGTCCATCTGCATATTATTCGAGCTATACATGTACGACTTTAGTTCTTCGGCGAATATGATTACTGACGCTTCGGCGAATGTGACATTTATATTTGTATGCCCTTCGGCGCAGCATACTGAATACTGATACAAGTCTATGATTAATGTACCAACTATTTAAACCTATGTTTGACAAATAATTTATTTGTATTTGTTTTGCTCAGAAGCGGTATTTTGCGGTTTCACACATCACTGCATCTCAGTAAACCATTTTGGAGATAAATATACTGAGCGGCAAAAAACAGGTAAATTTTTGTATGAAGAGTGGGCCAAATGCTGTCCCGCCGAGTATACTATCTCAGCTCTACAAAATAAATTAGATCCAGGTTAATCTTTGCTTTGCTTATAATCTGTTAAAAAAGGACGAAAACTTTTCTTATCATGAAAAATACTACGCTTAAAACCATGAAGCATGGATAGATTTAAAACCCACCTGACCTCACCTAAAAGAGTGGCCCGTGTAGGGACGAGGTTCGTAGTAATGAAAGAGTCGAATGCGGTTCACGAACTGATTTTATTTAGCACTGCATTTAGATTATAAGCAAAGCAGTCTTTCACTATACATATATAGGGTACGTATAATGTATACTTAGGTATATGGGAGTACACATACACTACACCCGCACGAAGCGGTTTGCTTCATCTTTCATAATGCGAACTGCCAAGGAATGGAATTCGCTCCCGTCGTCTGTATTTCCGCATAAATACAATCGAGTTCTTCAAGGCTAGGGTGAATAGGCTGTTACTGAACCAGTGAGATACACGTTCTTTTGGCCTCATGTGCACTTAACATCAGGTGAGATAGGGGTCAATCACGGTCAGTTTCATGTACCTAAATTACCTGAAATATTAGGATCTACCTGAATGATAAGAATTATCTACCAATCAAACATGGATGGATCGTTTAGTCAGTTATGTATCTGACACAGCAAAGCGTGCTTAAATAACTGATAAAGAATCTATTTCTAGTTCTAGGGCCGGTAGGACATGTCGTATCAGATATTAATGCATACTCCGCTGTGGCATTAGGTAATGCAGACAGAGAAGACTGTAGTATTACATACCTACATATTTTCACTGCCATGTCATTCCAATAAATAAATCTTAGTAGCTATTAACTTAGCATTTTATCCGGTTTCCTGAACTTAAGTACCTACTTAGTTACCTTTACCGAAGCAACATACTTACGTTTAAAGTACTACTTTTACTGCTTCATGTCATGCAATCCGTATCTAAAACCACCGCCGTAGAAGCGGTTCGGCGTAGAATCGTAGAAAAACCAGCAGTCGTGGTCACGTAAACAAACAATGTAGAGACAGATACGTCTGTCTAGCGTCATAAGAACGAAGATTATTAGAAATAGAAGCGTCAATTCTTCGTTTTTCACCCATTATCTTAAATTGCCTGGGACCGTATTGTCTAATGCAGGGGTTCCCAAACTGTACGCCGCGGCGCCCTAGGGCGCCCTGGTGTGTACCCAAGGGCGCCGCGTGGGACTCCTTGTTACCCGGGAAACTTAGGCAATCTGGTGAAAATCATCATTGCTTATTTCAACTAGGTATATAGTCTCCCTAGGTGCAAGGGCACCGTGACGAAATACTAATGCTAAATTATAATTGCGCCGCAAACTGAAAAAATTTGGGAACCCCTGGCCTAATGCACGGGTGCTCCTGGTCGCATCACCGTCTCTTTCTACCATCACCTATAGCGTTTACAGAAAGAAGTGGTGAATTTGAATACGATTGCGAGAGTGCTATACACTACGGCCTCTTAATTGGTTCAGAGTTAACGCTCAGGTCATATTTTCCCTTGGGCACTGTGACATGCGATGCGAGGACTTTCATGGCGTGCGATACTTATATGCTATGGTGAAATAAAAATAAATAAAAACTTTAAGTCATAGAGTCAACGTATCATTATCATAACTAGTAAGTAGGTACCTAAGATTTTCATTTGTCAATGGTCTGTTTACGAGAGAAAATTTCACCCCTTTTCGCTGTAAGCATATTTTTGTAACATAACTGGTAGGTACATCGCCATAATAAAACTTAGTAACTGTGTATGTACTCCTTACTGTACAGCCGCCATCAGATATATGGGAGCGGCCAAGGTGATCAAAAATATCGATACATGAACTCTAATACCTTAGGGGCCATCCATAAAGTACGTAACACCTATTTTGAGCATTTGCATTTGCAGTCACAAACCGCTTGTCTTCTTCCCCCCCAAATGTGTGACGTACTTACCCCTTAACAATAGCGTGCATGTGGCGATATTTTTGACCACCTTGGCCGCTCCGAAATATCTGATGGTGACTGTACATAAAACACATGTGCAATGGTAAGCTCATCCCTTAAAGGAATCTCTTCTAGTTAAACTTTGATCGATAGACAAGACATCAGAAACTAGTCAAGAGTTATAGTTGAAATTTTATATGCTGGGGGTGTAGGACTTCAGAACTCATCTGGTAAAGATAACATTGTTCTCGTTTGTTGAAGCCTACCGCTAATAACAAATCAGAACAAGTAACAAAAAATGCAAACAAATAGCTACCGTCTTCTCTAAGTTACAAGGTCGAAATTGTAAAAGCTTAACTCATTAAGAAAGGCCTTTCGTCATTGTAAGCGGTACTCAGGTAGGTGGTCGGTGTTGTAGTGTGTCCATAATAGATTATTATTGTCCATAATAGAACAATGTTATTTTTACCAGATGAGTTCTGCAGTCCAAAACCCCCAGCTTATAAAATTTTAACTATACTCTTCTGGAGTTTCGCTTCTAGAAATCATTACTCTTCTGCTAGCGCCATAACAGTCACAGCGCGTGGAAATAGGCTTCCGACATCACGGATCTTCAAACGCCTTTACGCAGCTCAATAATCATAACCATTTTATTTTTATGCCAACCTTCGATAAAACATAATGGAGTGTTCCAGCGAAAAGCAATGTTTATTGAGGACGATGGGTAGCTAGTCGAAATAAAACAGAGTGAAAAAGGTAGCGACGTACAAAAGCCGGGTACATCGGGAGCTGGGTAAAGTATTCTGTTTGCCCACTCTATAGGTAGTCTAGTAATTCAGGATGACGCGTGCCGTGATTCTTATCACAATGTCATTAATGTCTAATTTTGACAAAATCACGCGTCTTCGTGGATAGCACTAGGTATACCCTACCCAATTTGCTAAGTTGCCCGACAGAACGGGAAATTGATGCGGCAAGTTTCAAAGCATATTACAAGACAGCACGGGCGCTTCGAATTACTAAGAAGAGTCTAAACCTGGCGGGCTTAATTCGAAAATGGAAGTTGGTATCGTATCGTCCCTCTCTCTCTCGTATTAAATAATATAAGCGTCAGAGGGACGGCAAGATAGGAAGTTCGAATTTTGCGTAGTATAGGGCTTGTCGCCACACCGGTGAAAGGCATTTGAGGGGAACCTATTGCTGGCACATTCAGTGCCAGGAAACTGACAATCGGGTTTTCTGTTCTTTTTTTTGTTGCACGAAGGTAATTTTCGCTACAAAGCGGAAAAAAAGCTGCTATTGATTACGAGCGTAGCGCGTCAAGATATGTGATCATGATAATATATCGAACACCAAGACAACATGAATTTGAAGTCTTTCGCATGTCTGTCCATCTGTTCTCCTCTCTACAGATCCTATTTCTCAACCGGACAGATTCGATAATTGACCGCATGGATTTTTTTGTGTCAATTCAGTGTTTTTTTTTTCAAAACATCAGAGCAGAAACTATGTTTCAGCCATTTTGCGGGGTCTACAATTCACAGAGCCACTACTTTTAAACTTCATCCATCAGATTTTTTGCGACGTCAACCCGTCAAAGTATCTCAGCGTTTCTAAAGAGCACTAACTTATACATGTTTAAGCCTCTCCCTTAGCGCTTTAGTTCCGAGGTCAGCTAAACGCCCTGGGCTAGGGGAAGCATGTTGAGCGATCCCTCGCCCCTGAATTAGGTTAGGTTTACATGAACGAGCGGCAACCTGCGTGCGTGTTTACGCGCGCTGCGGTCACCTGCATTTAATATCTGCCACAGCGAAGCGTGCAAAAATATCTGACACGTCCTTCCGGCCCTAGAAATAGAATTGTATTAGATATTTATGCAACGCTTGTTGTGTCAGATATTGGTGCTGGTGCTGGTGACTGTACCAAGGCGTGTGTTTCTGAAAGCGATTGTATTTGATCAGATTAGAAATAGCGTGAAATCTTGTATCAACATTCACGCTCGCATTAGTGTAGTTGTGGTATTTTAAAAGCATTCTACTAGGTAGTGCGGGCGTGAGCAATTGATATCTTAAAACGTAGCGATGTTTATAAGATCTTTACAAATGCGGTGCTATGTGCGAGTGGATTATCCAAACACACCGTTTGGGAGCTCGTGAAATGTAATGTTATTTTCATTATCTTCTAATGCAAATAATAGTACATTGTGCATTAAGGGGCGTAAGTAGGGGATTACTAACGAGAGTCTATTAGAAGCCCTTTGCCCCGAGTTTGTAATCCCCTTACGGCCCGTGATAGACACAATGATTTTCATCACATTGCGAGGAAAAAAATGCAAAAAATTAATTTATTTTGTGTCCAAACACTTCACAGCTCAGCAAAAGCAAGACGCTAAGAAAACAACTAAAAAAAATATGGCTAATATGGGACTCCTACAAAATTCTAAAATCGAAGTTCGTATCGTACCGCCCCTCTCACTCTTGTATTAAATAATATTAGCGTCAGGAAAACGATATGAACTTCAAATCTATTTTAATTGAAAATAATAATTCTTAAATACACAGACAGACACATTTTAAGTAGGTTTTAATAAATAGGTAAGATTAACGAATACATTTATTTAAGCGATTATATCTAAGCCCTACACATAACTACTTTTAAATGTCATTGGTAGTACTTATACTACCTGTAGTACTTGTACTAGGGTTTTGCGATAGTCAGCCCTGTGTATCTTACGCACACGTTGACGCGTGTACAGACGTCGTCGTGTTTATGTAGATTAAAGAACGCGTATTTTGTACGTCGTGGCCGCCGTGTGACTATACGTAAATCCATAATTCCCGCGGCAACAATTGAGGCCATTGTCTTTTAGTATACAGGCATGGAATAACGTCATTGACGAGCAAGTGTGATGAAAAAGGTTTGTTTCATCATCATCATCATCAGCCGGAAGACATCCACTATTGGACAAAAACCTCCACACAACTTATATGGGTTGCCCGGAAAAGCCACCCTATCTAAGAGGTTATTGGCGCTCTCAGTATTCTCTAGCTGAATATAATTAAGATGCGATATTGTTTTCTAAAGAAGGATTCATTCTATTTTAAGTTCCAGGTTCTCGTGTGCGTTTTCGTTTTTTGAGCAGCGGTGTAGAATTATGGATGGATGGTACGCGACCGTGTGGATCAGCGATCAGCGTATTTTGAGCAGCGAGCCTAAGTTAGCCAATATTTGGAACATCGTGATGTCTTTTCTTGTTTGGTGACAGGTGTCGAACGTACGTAATCTCAAGCATATGTAAATGGCACAACACGTTGGCAGTGGAACTTTCCCGAACTATTGGCATAAAAGGCAGCCCCTATACTACGAAGTGCAAAATTCGAACTTCGTATCTTGCCGTCCCGCTGACGCTCATATTATTTATTACCAGAGTGAGAGGGACGGTACGATATGAATTTCAATTTTCGAATTTCGTAGTAGCCCCCTGACTCCGATTATCCTTAATGTAGCACGAGCTAGAGGCTTAACTTAGCTTGTTCAGTCGCCATCAGATATTTCGGAGCGGCAAGGTAGTCAAAAATATCGGCACATGCACTTTATTATTAAGGTTTCATGTATCGATATTTTTGATCACCTTGCCCGCTCCGAAATATCTGATGGCGATTGTTCAAATACTGGCTGTCTTACCCGTACCTATTCAACCTTCGGGTGCAAACGTATCGGAGAAATTTAGTGAATTCCTGTATTCCAACGTATCGTTAATTAAAGTTAAGAGAATCTCGTAGTTACGGAAATACGGGGTCAACCTATTCTCAGGCACGCTAGATATAAAATAATCTTGATCTAGCTAGACACGCCGTAGCGTGTCTAGCCAAGTTCAAGCTAACTGAACTGGCGAGCAGCACCGTGCGTGTGTAATATTATATACATGAACTATTTTGTTCAAAATCATAAGCTTTTATTTGGTTTTCAAGGAAGTCCAGGTCCAATATTTGTGAAGATGTGTGGTCGATGTACGCACTGTGTCGCTCTTTTTTACAACTTCAAGAGGTTTAACGCGTCTTCAGTGCTTTGAAGAGCTGACTACGGTTTTTAATAATAAAGCACCATGCATCCGCACTGTGGAACGCTGGTATTTAGAATTTCTACGTGGTTGCTCAGTCTGTAGTGATAGGCACCGTGAAGGCCGACCAAAAACAGCCGTATATAACCCAGGAGAACATTGATGCTGTACGGCAATTGATCGTCGTAGACCGCCATACGAGATACCGTGAGATAGAATTCATTAAGCATTTCAGGGGCCAGTGTTGAAAATATTTTGCATGATCACTTAGGCGTGAAAAAATTGATCTCACGCTGGATACCACATTTACTTAGTCAGTGAAGACCAAAAAACAGCTCGCGTTAGAAGGTATCGCAAAACTCTGCGGCAATTCAACCGAGGAGAACTCTCTAAACACGTTTATGACATTATCAGAGGTGACGAATCTTGGATATATGCTAACGATCCGGATTCTAAACAGCAGTCCACTGTTTGGGTGTTCCAAGATCAGCCAAAACCGACCAAAGTAATACGCTCACGGAGCACTTCGAAAAAAATGGTCTCCACGTTTGTAGCGAAAATGGCCACGTTGCCACAATCGTGCTCGAAGACCGTAATACTAGTTACTAAGACTCCACTGTCAGTCTGTCTGTCATCAGGCTGGATCTCATGAACCGTGATTATCGTATCGCTATAACAAATACTAAAAACATAATAAAATAAATATTTAAGTGGGGCTCCTTACAAAACAAAACGTGTTTTTTTTTTGCCGTTTTTTGCTCTATATTAAACAAGGCAACAGGTAGACGTTTGAAATATTCATAGAATATTTAGTTGTATATTCACTATAAAAATAAATAATTAAATTAATATAAAATAAATATTTAAGACGGCAACGGTCTTTTTGAACTGAGCTCATCCATTTAAGTCTAAAATAAGTATCGTACCGTCCCTCTCGCTCTCGTATTAAATAGTTATAAGTGTCAGAGGGACCGCACAACACGAAGGGTTCGTAGTAGCCCTGCTGTGCATTTTTCCTAGATAAAAAGTACCTACGCTGTCACTCTCTGGCCCATAAACTATCTCTATGCAAAAATCACGTCAATCTGTTGCTCCGTTTCGACGTGAAAGACGGACAAACATACAACACACACGCCCACGACACGCACGCACGCACGCACGCACGCACGCACGCACGCACGCACCACACACACCACACACACACACCACACACACACACAACACACACACAACACATTTTCGCATTTATAATATTAGTATGGACTGGCTGTTGCTGAGATTCCGACCGCGTAGAAGTATGAAAAATAGTTTACGTCCTATTCTCAGACCTACCGATATGCACAAAAAAAAACATAAAAATCGGTCAAGAGCGTTCGGAGGAGTTTGGTTACAAACACTATGACACGTTTTACATTATTTATATATTACGTTTGTATATTAGTTATTCATATCGTAAGTTCTATTAACAAACTTTGATATAATCTCTATTTGAAATACACCGCCCATGCAACGTAATCGATTGTACTATCAGTCATCATCATGTTTACATAGGAACTGGTACAGAACTATTTGGTCGTCCGGTCAAAAACTATTATTAGTCTTTCACATCCTACGATTACGGTCAAATATCTACGTGATGTTACGGAGTATTTCTACGCAAAACGTGGTCTCGTAAAATACACAGTTGGAATGTTATTTCGGCCGTACGCACAAAAATAATCCCAGAACTACGATCCCAGCTTATAGGGGGCTTTGCTGAGAATAAACTACTTTCCTCCCCAAGTTTTCACAGCCACGACACGTAGATAAAAATATAATGTAAGTTTTATTAGCGCTTTAGAATTCTGCGAGTTGTTGAAGTTTCTGTTGAAATGTAGGAGTTTTAAAGTTGAGTTAAATCTTAAATAACACCTGGCTTATAGTTTTGTTACAGCGCTTATTCATCTGCAACTGCGCTTCTTTCACGTGGGGGAGGACTTACTAGGACTGACCTGCCTACAGAGCGGGTTTTGCTTCTCCATAAAGGTAATAAGTAATGGTAAGTAGAAACTTCAGCACTATTAGGCTATTAGCCATAAATGCTCCTAAATGTACGCCCAACGTGCTCTAAATGAGAAAAATATTTAAGGGTTTTTTTTGCCGTAATGCGTTTACGCGTAGACCAGTATGAGATTTATTCAGAAAGTGCGGCGTCTAAAGATAAATTTAATATTTCGTGGCTTTTATCGGCGGCGCGGTCATAATTGAATTCTGCAAATAACTTCATCATTTTTTGCGCTCGATTCAAACTTTGTTAATAAAAATTCTAAAAGACCCGTCTCTTGAGAATTGGAGCTTTTTGGACCTTGTATTTATAGGGAGGGAATTGATGTAATTTTACTTCGACCTCTTAGCCAGGTTGATATTCGTTCTTTTGTCTCTACACAGCTACGAAAATGGTGATGATAGCTATCCCTTGTAAGAATGTGATAAATAATGAAAGCGAAACTGACTTCAACTGCCTTTCTGCCATATTTTTGCGGATGTGCTGCGGGCATAATACGAAAACATATGAGCTCTTTATTTTCCTTATCTTTGAACCTTTGCTTGATTTTTCTGTCTAGCGAAGCTTTTCATTACTCTACATGTATCATCAATGGTACTCACAGGAATGAAAATGCTACGAACAGTATTTGAAGGCATCATTAAAACAGCATTTGTCTCGGACAGTGCACAAAAGACGATGTGATAATTCTATACATACATCGTGTAGTGTAGATATGGTAAATGGCGCATCAAAATTGGCATAAGGACGCTCAAAATCCGCCTCCATTTAATTTTCATCCGGCGACAAGAGCCAGTAGTTACCCCAACAGAGCATTTACTTACGTAAAACTACATCTACCGCTGGCAGTTCATTAGTAAGTTTGAGTACGTTCGTGTTTCAAATTATTATCCAAGCTGTTCCGGGTGTTCCGGACTTAACTACGGTATTAAAGCTGAGCACGGATATACAGTAATTGCATCTTCGGATTAAAAAAGGGGTAGATGAAGTTTGGAGGGGTAGTTTAGTTGAGGTTATGTATTTGGAACTAGCTTTGACGTGTTGTACGTACGCGTGAACCATTGGGCCATTTAATTAAAACTCCGGGATTTCGTAAAACTTCCCGAAGTAATTCTCAAAAATGAAAATGCGAATTTAATTACCGTTGCATAAAAAACCTACGCCAATTTTCATTTTGAAGACGCTCGAATGCCACTTAATTAGGGGAAACTGTTGTACCTCGGTCATAGTTGTACCTCGGACAGTCGTCTAAATTTAAATGTTCCCGCATTCTTTTAATACCATGTGCTATGCCATTTGAAGTTGAAGAAAAGTTAATAACGAAAAGCAAAATTCTGAATGTGATGTGTGTGAAAATCATGAAAATAAAAATCCTTTTACAAAAAGTACTTTTTAACTTTAAATAAACCTTATTTATTTAA
>NC_133487.1:4790824-4800997 GCF_025370935.1 Choristoneura fumiferana | reverse complement strand
ACGAAAGTTCAGTAAAGAGCAAAAAATAATCAGCCTGTAGTTAGGACCAGTGTGCATATGTCATTAAGTGACATACCTGAATGAGTCTTAGCACTGGCATCGAGAACGACCCTAAAGAGGAGACGTTACTTTTTCGGCGGATGACAGCATGATGAGGGATATAGTAACCATCATCAGTAAGTTCAGACTCGGGTATTTCGGTTAGATAACATTCTGCATATATTTCTGAGATGACTTTATTATAGAATCGCGAAGAGTAGGCATTTGCTTGAACTTCTTCTCCAAGTAAAGAGCAGACGACGGTGTGAGCAACAGAAACGAGAATTCCCCAGTTCTGAAGAATCTTTACAGAAAGGTAAGCCACAGGTGTATTACCTTCCTCATTGCGGACACAGACGTTGTGTATAAATTTTCACATTTAGTCTCTTCTGGACTTAAATGACGTTTGAATGGGATTTCTTCTAATTCAAAATTGATTTAGGCTCACTCGAGGTCATTGAGCACGTGAGCGGTGAAAGAAAAAGCGTTACTAGGTCAGACTTCACAAGATAGTCACCCATTAGAACATAACCGAAGGCGTGCTTAAAAAAGCGGGAGGGCACAAGTGCCGGAATCTACCCTATTCCCCAAATAAATATACGGGAATAACTGGACACCCGAGCACTACATCAATGCAGCCTGGAATGTTCCATGTGAGGTCTGCGAGCGGTATATTATTAATAAGGTAAGCCATGTCATGTTCATTATATTCAATAAATGCGAGGGCAATTGGTCGGTTATAACAATCTACCACTAAAGCGTGTATGTAGTATTTATTATTTGGATACATACGGATTCAATATTAAAGTAAAACATATCCGTGAATTGGTCTTGAAGTTAAACCAACACCTTTATATAGAATTAGTCAGCGGTATAATGGGTAAATTAGTGACTTACAGCAATCGAGCGTTATTAAATTTTTTGAGATCCACTATCAATGAGGCATCTAATAATCATTTTATTATCGCTATTGTTTTGTTTAGCGTAAACTTGAGCGGTTGACAGAAGTATAGTCGAAATTCGGTTTTGACTCTACTTTCAGAGAAACTGAAGCGTTTGCGGGGTTATATACCGTACCGGCATGTAGTCGGTTACGTTATGTGACGGCGACGTGATTTGATTACTGTCAGGCGGCGGATGAGTACAGGAGCAAGCGGCTGCGGGCGGCGCGAGGTCGCGTCCTATGCTCGCAGCATCAGCTCTGGCTCGCGCGGGAGCGGCACGGCAGGCTGCGCGCGTGGGCACGCTGCACCAGACGAGGCGGTCGGCGCATGCGCGTTAGACGAAGATGAAGCGTTTGTATACAACTGGTAGATTTAACATACGCTTTTGCGGGTAAAGACTTTGCGGTTGAAAATTATATTGTTATTGCCAAAGTGTAACAACGTATGGTGACGTTTTTGACAAAACTTACAAGTGCTACGTGAGCTGCATTGAGTAGAGTATGTGACATGCTTAAACAGTTACACAGCCACGGTTGTTTTTAATAAAGTCGAATCTAGCTTGTGGTGAAACCATATTTTTGAAATTTAGAACAATTATATAACTGTTACGTGATCATTATTTTGCACAATACACAGGTTTTGTTATTTGCGGAGCTGGAAGAAGGAACATCGTTGCTAGCTACAAACGTTTTGTAAGTGAGTAAGACGCGGGTTGAGCCGGTGTATTGGCAGCGGGTTTATAAGCGGTTCGCGGAGTATTCATTGAAGATTATTGCCTGACCGTTCTAGAATTTGACTTGACTCTGCATAAATGTGACATATTGCTCTACAGGACATAGTTACGTCACGAACAGACATTTCAAAACTTTGTAAAGTCTGTTGGTCAGTTTTTCGCAAAGCACACTGCAGGAAAAAGAAATCTGAGAGATCAGGAATGTCCAATTGTTTTAGAGCGGCCACAGTCGCGGAAATATCTTTCAATGAAACTGTTAAGACTGCTGGGCGAATTCGAACTTGGTTTAAATCCAAGATGTTAATTAAGTCGTATGTACCCAAGGCGCGTTTATCCTGGTATTTATTTACTAGACTATCCCAAATAATAGAATAAGTCTCTCCTGTGGGTACCAAACCTGCGGTTATATTTAAAGCGCTATGGGTCAATTTGCCCATGAGGTACTGTACGCGTTGCGAGTCAGTAAGCTGGTCGTTATTGTGAATATTTGATTTAAACGACTCATAGAATATGGGCCAGTTTTCAGTCCTACCATCAAAGGAGGGAAGGTCGATAGGCGGGAGTTTAATATTTGGACCTTTAACTTGCGGCGCGGGTGCAGAAGGCGAACTCGTTTGCGGGGCGGTTATTTTAGAAATATTAGCACGAGTGTATATTGCTCTCGTGTCTGACATTTTTTAATGCGCAAGTGGTCTCCGCGTGGTTTCTGGAATTTTGCTATCAAGTTGCAAAAACTACAATCACCGTACAACGTGAATGAGAAGAATATATTTATCTTTAATTTAACTGACATTGGCCCAAGCCTTATGGCCGCCATTAAGAGGAATAAATAAATAAATACGTTATTACAATTTATGTTATGTTTTAAATAAAAGGCATTGTATCGCAAATGATATATTTATATCCCACGCCCAACAATTGGTAGCAGAGCGTGGTTGCCTGCATAAATGCAAAAAGAAATAAAATAACGTAAAAATGGCGTCTTCGACTTACCGCTCTATAGAAACGTTAAATAGAAATAATTACGACACCTGGTGTTTACAAGCCCAGGCCGTACTAATTAAAACCGAACTATGGGATTACGTTAGCGGCGAAAAGAAATTATCGCCAACACCGAAGGCCGAAGAAAAATGTGAGTTCGAAAAAATGGACATACAAGCCAGATCGGAACTTATTCTGCTCATCTCGCCGACGGAACTAAAACAAATAAAAGGATGTAAAACATCAAAAGAGATATGGGAAAAACTCAAATCCATACATCAAAGCACTGGTCCGGCGAGAAAAGCTACACTGTTGAAACAACTCGTGCTGAAGAAGATGAATTCTGAAGAGGATATCCGCGACCATTTAAATATTTTATGGATGTCGTCGGAAAGCTGGAGGACATGGACGTTAAAATCCACCCGGAACTATTGAGTATCATGATGCTCTACAGCCTACCAGCAAACTATGAAAACTTCCGCATCGCCATTGAGTCACGAGACGTGCTGCCTGGTCCAGAAGAATTACAAATAAAATTGTTGAAGAAAACGAAGCCAGAAAGCAAACAGAACCGAATGACACCTCATCAAGGTCCGAAGCACTTTATGCTAAACAGAAGAGGAAGGTCGTCGTCTGTAAACACTGCCATAAAAAGGGCCACACTACAGAGGCATGTTGGTCAAAGAAAGAAGCCACTAGCTCACAGAAAAATAAAAGTCACGAAAAAAAATTTCAATGTCTGTTACTCATCTGCAGGCAGCATTGATGACAATCTGTGGTGCCTTGACAGTGGCTGCAGTTCTCACATGACTGGCGAGGAAGAAAAATTCGAAGAATTAACACCTGAAGTTAACACTTTAAGTCTCGCGTCGAAGAAGCACACCACACAAATTAAAGGGCGAGGAAAAATTAGTATCTCTACCAACGACGAAAAATACAACTTGAACGATGCATTGTACGTACCGGAATAACGACGAACCTCATATCAGTTGGGAAAATAACTGATAACGGTTACAAGGTATTATTCGAAAAAAAAAAAGCATCGTTATACAAGAAGATACCGTCGTACTACAAGCTTCAAGAAATAAAAACGGGCTTTATTATCTGGATTTCAAACCGGAAGAATCAGCAAATTTCACAACGAAGTCACAAGATGAATCGATGTTATGGCACCGAAAATTGGGTCACATCAACGAAAAAGATCTCAAAATGATGGTTTCGAAGCAGATGATGAGAGGACTAGATTTAAATGAAGTAAAGCTAGATACCTGCGAAACTTGTATAAAAGGTAAACTTTCATCCCTACCATTTGCTAGCCATGATCGATTGTCATCTGAAATTTTAGAAATTATACACAGTGACGTCTGTGGACCGTTTGAAACGGAATCGATTGCTGGATCCAGATACTACGTATCCTTCATCGATGACTTCACCAGGTACTGCTGTATCTATTTCATCAAAAACAAAAGTGAAGTAATCGAAAAGTTTAAAGAATACAAAATGGAGTGGAGCTGTTCACAAAGAAGAAAATTAAGCACTTGCAATCGGATAATGGTGGCGAGTACAGAAGCAAAGAATTTGATGACCTGCTGGCAAAATGCGGCATCAAAAGGAGACTGACAGCACCATACACTCCACAGCAAAACGGCGTAAGTGAACGAAAAAACCGATCACTGCTAGACAAGGCTAGATGTTTAATGATGGAAGCAAATGTACCCTCATGCTTATGGGCAGAAGCAATAAACACAGCCAATTATCTAATAAACCGAAGTCCAGCAAAAGCCATAAATGGAAGTAGTCCATACGAAAAATGGGTTGGCCGAAATCCAGCCGGAAACCATTTACACATTTTCGGCAGCAAAGCATTCATCTTGAACAAAAGACGAAGAGGCAAATTCTCCCCTAAAGCCGTAGAAGGCGTATTTATGGGATACGCCAAAAATGCCAAAGGATTCAGAGTCTATTTACCTGACCAAAACGATGTTGTAATCAGTCGAGATGTCAAATTCGTCGAGAAGATGTACTCGTACAAAAATAGTCCCTGGCAACAGCAAACGGGAACCTGAAAAAGAAATGGTGATATCACTTAACAATAAGAAAAATCATCAAAATTCTAACTTACCGATTCAGGATCCTCTTCCCTTGACAGACATGTCCTCCTCAGATGCCACCAACTCTGAAACAAGTATAAATGAAAATCTGTTGCCATCTGAGGATGAGGGGGCCGAAACTGCTGACCAAGACCAAACTTCAATTGAAGAGGAAGAAGGGGCTGAAAGTGATGGATACCAAACTCCACATGAAACAAATGAGAGAACATCGCAAAGACCCACAAGAAATAGAAAGAAGCCTACATGGACAACAGACTACTACCTACAAGACGATATGGAAGAAGAAAGCTTGCTCGTGTCGGATATGACATACTTGTCTGAACAAAATGAAACTGAAGACGACTGGCACGACGCAATCAAAGCTGAAATAAAAGCACATATTAAGAATGAGACGTGGAAAATCATGAAGAAAACCAGTGGCATGAAACTCATCGACTACAAGCTTGTTCTTAAAACAAAAACTGGACCGGATAATACGGAAACAAAGAAGGCAAGACTTGTTGCTCGGGGATTCACCCAAAGACCTGGAATAGACTTTAATGAGACTTTCGCACCTGTGGCCAAGTTAAGCTCCATCAGAACCGTCGTTGGAATGTCTGTCGAAGAAGGCATGAAATTAAAGCAGATGGATGTCACGACAGCGTATCTGAACGGCGACATAGAGGAAGACATCACTATGAAGGTACCTGAAAACCTGGAAAAGTATGTGACAGAAATAATTATCGATGAGAGCGGAAATAATGAGCTGACTATATACAACAAAGCTAAAGACATGCTAAAATGTATTAGAGACATTAAGGGAGAAAAAGTCTGCAAATTACAACGATCCTTGTATGGTCTAAAACAATCCGGGAGGCAGTGGTACATCCGATTAGACACGGAATTACGTAATATTGGTTTTGTTCCATCACAAGCAGATCCGTGTGTATACATACTACAGAAAGGAGGAGCTAAAGTAATCACAGCCATATGGGTAGACGATTTACTAATAGCTTACAACTGTCCTAAGACGATGCAAGAAATCCAAACAATGCTTGCACACAAATTTGAAATAAAAGATCTGGGAATACCACAGAGAATGCTCGGAATTGATTTTAAATACACTAAAGATACAGTGAAACTTTGCCAAGAAAAATATATCAAGGACACATTAACTAAATTTAAAATGGACGAATGCAAAGCAACGAGTACCCCTATAGAACCAGGGCTAACGCTTGAAGCGGACAAAAGTACAAAAGATAAAGAATTGCCATATAAAAACTTGATTGGAACACTTATGTATCTAGCAGTAGCTACGAGACCTGATATTATGTTCGCAGTCAGTTACCTCTCGCAATTCAACGATAGCTACAGTGCCGAACACTTCAAGAGTGCCAAACGTGTGTTAAGATACCTCAAGGGCACATCTAGTATCGGTCTAAATTTTAAGAGAACCGAACAAGAATTGTATGGCATGGCAGACGCAGACTGGGGCGCCTGCAAATTAGACCGCAAGTCTTTCTCCGGGTACTGCTTCATATACGCAGGAGGCTGTATCAGTTGGTCGTCGAGAAAACAAAAGAGCGTAGCGCTTTCCACAGCAGAGGCGGAGTATTGTGCGTGTACTGAGGCAGCAAAAGAAGCCATACACCTGAAGTTGCTATTTAATGACCTGGGGATTCACATAGATTGCGTCAAGATTTCAAATGACAATCAAGCCGCATTGAAGCTCAGTCAAAACCCTATAGTTTCATCAAAATCCAAGCACATCGATTTGAAGATGCACTATATAAGGAACTGCATTCAGAATAAACAAATACGCTTGGAATATTTGGAGACAAAGAAGATGGCGGCTGATTTACTGACGAAGGGGCTATCAGGGCCACGGCTCAAGGAGCTGATGATCCACTTCGGGCTGGCATAGAGTCGCGAGGAGGAGTGTTGGTGCGGCGCAACTTCTATGGTTGTAACAGCTCTATGACGTTCTTCTGTCAAGCTTGTCTTGTCACGAATTTACATAAAAGGAAATACGTTATTACAATTTATGTTATGTTTTAAATAAAAGGCATTGTATCGCAAATGATATATTTATATCCCACGCCCAACACGTAATAGGTATAGCTTTTGAGATATGCGCGGAGAAACATGGGACAAACTCACATACCTAGGTACTTACACTTATGAAATAATTGGTTCACCCTTAACCTCTTTTATTGCAATCGGTCAAAAAGAGGTCGGTTTCAAAATAATTTTAAGAAAAAACTTAAGTTTGACAAATAATCGGTGTTGTTGTAATGTCTTTGTTGTAATTGTAATGTTATAATTGAACGTTTTTTATTCAAAATGTTTTCTAGGCTTCTTAGAACTCAAAAATTGCAAATAATAACATACAACTTACATAAAGGGTATGTAAATGATTTTAATTAGAAACGTGGAACGAACGGTACGGTAGAAGTTGAAGTACTGGATTATTTTTGTGTTTCAGCCCTTCAGTTTTCCAAAAAGCTCTATGCTGTCCAAAAGCAATCTTTATGATGAACAAGGCTATACACACAGGTCAAATAAACCATGCAGCCCGGCAAATTGTTTACAAAGAATACGTGAAACCGGCCTATGAGGATCACGACCACAAGAACATGCGGCTTAAAAGGCCCATGTCACCGCATCTTTTTGATTACGCACCCACACTACCTGCTATGACTTCTATTGGCGAGAGAATCAGTGGTAGGTATCCATAAGCGAACTACTCAGGGGTAGTTCTACGAGCGCTAAGACCATATCGTTTCATATCGTTTCGTTACATCCTTCCATTCTACACAAAGATTCTACATGACTCATTTCTTCAGTGTAAGCGACAGGAGACTGATAGCGGTTGAAACGCCCATAAAACTACCCTCAGGTACCAAATAATAAGAAAATGATTTAAGCCTTCTGGCTGATTAGGGAGATGTGAGCAGGACCAACCCTAAACCTTTAAAAAATTGATAATGGATCCAAATTTAAATAAAACCCCCACACCTCTTGCAGTGACAATGCACTTAGTAAATAAATAATGTACCTAACAGTTTTTGTTTTCAACACTAACGATTATTTATTTAGTGATGTTGTTAAAGTTTACCTATGGTTTTTCTATTTCAGGAGCAATAGTGGCATTCTATTGCGTTATGCTAGCCGCTGGATCGCTATTTTTATCAAATGGAATAGACACTTATGTTTCTATGATACAAAGTCTCAATTTATCTAGGATTTCTGTCTTCTTATTGAAGCTGATTATAGGGTTTCCATTTAGTTACCATTTCTTCATCGGGTTGCGCTTCATTGGTTTCAGTTTACTGAAGTTTGTCGATATTAAATCAGCTCTAAAAACTGCAAGAATATGTGTAATCCTTTCTTTAATCAGTACATTTTTCTTCGCGTTACGTTAAAATAATGTTCAAAACATGTCAAGAGCAGTTAATTGTAGAGCCTTACGTAGATTGAACTTGTTTGCGCTTCGCCGAATAATTATTTCTATTCCATATTATTTAGAATAAATTGTTTCAATTTGTTACTTTGAATAAACTATTATAATATGGTTATGGTGTATGGGATGTATACATTTGTAACTATTATTTTTTACACACGTGGAACTTAAACACAACAATAATATTTTTTTGGTAAAAAAAAACATTTTTAATCCTACAAGCTTTTTTTGTTGACTGTACTTGTATTGTCACTCGAACTACATTTACATACCAAATTTCAAGTCGATGCCATTAACCGTTGAAGAGTTACGTCCTGTGGAGACGATCCTGGCCGGACTACCAGGATCTCACTACCAGATTATTGTATTGTCACGCAATTTACATAAGTACCTAAGTATACCAAAACTACTGGAAGTTGGTCGAATTTAGCTTGCAAGATTTGATTATGGACAGACAGACAGCGGGACAGGTGAAACTAAACAAAAACTTGTAATAATTAATATAATTGCTGAAAATTACATCGACGTTTCGTAGATAACACGAAAACATAAACATAAACTTCTCTTTGTAAATGCGTGACTTGGAACGCTGTTGTCAACTGACTCACCTGACAGTGACAGACAGTGACAGTGACAGTGCCAGTTCGTCAGACTCAGTGGTGAGTGCAATTTTTGTTTGTGTGAAATAAAAACTGGAACTTTTCCATAATACTTAACTGATATTTCGCGTATATTACAGAAGGCTACGACGACTTGAACGACCTGGAAATAAATCATGGCTTTCATTTCTTGTGGGAGGTGAGTTGAGATGCATTATGTAATAGGGTTAGAAGTTGTTTTGTCTTGGCTTTGGTCCGAAATGTGTAATTTGTTTACAGATTGGGTACGAAGTCTGTGCTTGCTAACTTAAGTAGGCTTCCTACTCTACTGAGCACCGCTCAGTACGCCCAAGCGGCGGCCGGTGCGCCTAAACTTACTTTTAAGAAGTACGAACCACCTATTCAAGAGCATTACGACGTTAAGAATGCTCGGCTCAGCCGCCCGCTTTCCCCACATCTCACCATCTATCAACCCCAGCTGACGAGTATGTTGTCTATTACACATCGCATTACAGGTGAGATTTTGTTTTCAATGGTTGTTTGTATGCGCACTTTGGTAACTAAAAGTTATTGGTCATATGGCCATGGTACCTATACTTAAAAAAGTGAAATTTCTTTTGTGGTGCCTGGATATTAATTAATATGGATTTCTACAGAATGTCTTTCTTGACATTCACAACAAAGCATGCATAATAAATAGCTGACACAACCTTTTCTAGGGCTGGTAGGATGTGTCTGATGTTTTTTAATGTTCTGCTGTGGCTGATATTAGTGAAGGTGGCCCGTGTGGTGTCGGGTTAGAACAACACCTGTCCATTTCTTCCGTGGATGTTGTAAGAGGCGACTGAGGATAGGTTAAGGTATACCGTAGGTGATAGGCTAGCAACCTGTCACTATTGTGTCAAACCTTTTTTGTCAAACTTAAAACCTAAAATTGCTAAAAGTGGCTCAGAGGCGGTAGCGTTTTGTGTGCTCTGCCTACCCCAATTGGGAATACAGGCGTGATGTTTGTGTGTGTTATTTGCTGCCTTTAATCTTACCTCTCCATGCCTGTGATTGTCCAATAAACTTTGGCTGTGTATAAATTACATTCATGGATATTTCTTTAATGAATCTTGTCTTTTGATGTAAGAAAATTTCTAATTGGTGTGTTGTCACTTGGAAATTATTATAATAAAATACAATAACTCTAAATTGAACACCACATAATAAACAATTCACAGAACTAGTAAACAGTCAATTAATAAGGCAAAGTTTGCTGCAGAGCAATGTATTAAAAAAATAAAATCAAAGCATTTATTCTGTAAGGAGGCTGTTATTTGAC